>NC_081415.1:106531795-106739295 GCF_030272615.1 Cryptomeria japonica
GTAGATAGTTAGCAAAGCTCACCAAAAGATCTTTATGACTCGTACTCTCAAATTCTATGGTTGAAACTTAATTATCTATTGACACTTGACAACTACCATGCTTTGTGCTTATCTTGAGTGGAGTTGTAGATTAAGTGAGTCCCCTGGAGGTTAGTAAAGGCCACTCAGAGTGGTTTTCTTTTTCCTACTCTACATTTTGGTAAACCTGATGTGAGTGCTTGTCTTTGGTTCAACTAATTTCAAAATAATTTAATAAGCCTTTTTTTAAAACAAAAATTTCATTACTCGTGTCAGGCTCCTTATTTGCACTCTTTCGGAGCTATTGAAGTGTTGTAGGGCTTGTCTTTGAGTTTGACAACCCAAAGTGTCTCTAGGGTTGTTGTGAGGAGAACTTATAGACTGAGTATGCCTCTAAATGATTATAGCAGTACTTGAACTAGCTAAATAATCTCGGGTATAGTGGATCTAAATGACCCTTTTGCTTCTCGTCCCATTAAGAATTTTATTATAGGGTCTCTTCTACATCTGGATGACAACCAAAATCTCAAAAGAATACCTTAATAAATACCCATCTACACTATCCTCTTACTATTGATCATGAGTCTTCTCTTATAGTTATGTTACCTTAATAAATACCCGTCTACACTATCCTCTTACTATTGATCATGAGTCTTCTCTTATAGTTATGTTTGACAAGGTTCATTTAATAGAGAAGAACCTAAGGTACTTTGAAGGGTTCTTGAATTGAGAGAAGGTTCTCCCCTAGGCTGGTTCTATGGTGAATACTTTGAGAGATATGCTTATCTCAAACATAAAGGGCTTGGAGGTGTGAAGGGATCTATCTATGATTGTGCAATATCACATAACACTTGTTAAGGCTAGCACCTATAATGATTAATCCGATACCATTGGAATACAAACTGGTGTTGATATCCCTATAGTGTCAATCCAGACGATACATACTAGACCTACTATTGATCCATTTATTGGTGGCACTATATATATTATCAAAGTTTCTCATATTTTATTGGGATATACAGGGATTTTGTTCTATTAAAATCATTATGTTGGCCCCTTAAGGGAGCTACACTAGAATGGTATTATTCATTAGTTAATTATTTGATCAACTTGTCGATGTCTTTTATACACAATTTCAGACAAACATTGAAAGAAAGGTCCCTATAACAGACCTTGTTCACTACAAGAAAAAACCTAATGAGACGATTAGATATTTTATCTCTTGATATAAATCAATATAAATAAAGATTTCCTTTTCTTTGATAGATAGTGATTAATAGAGAATATTTATTAGAAATATACAACTGATAGTAAGGGGGAAATTTACCTTATGCTAATTTACCTTGGAGAATCTTCTTTGAAATCTTGTGCTAATTCCTTTGGTAGTGTGTCTACTTTAGGAGGGTCCAAAAAGAGAAAGGCTATGGTGAATGTAATAACTCTGTCACAAGAAAATTACAGATCTACATAGTAACCATAGTGGAATCAAGTCATTACAAAATTATTTGATTCTTATTTGAGTTTACTGTGAAATCTTCTAAAAAATAATCTTGTGACCCTTCCTAAAATTAGATCACTACCTAATGATAGAACATACCCTTAGTGGTATGATAGTTCCAAATAGAGAATACTAATGTTGACTGATTAATCTGAGATCTTATGGAAGATGATTCAGATAGATTAATCATCAAACAATGAAGTACTTGCAATAAACACACATGCAAAGCTAAAAAGAAAAGAAACAAACACATGTATGCATTTATCAAACACACGAATTGCTAGGTGATTGGAAATGAGCTTAGGGGCTAGATTTAAATAGTTGTCCTCAAGATGGATCTGGGTTGAAGGATGAATGTGGGATAAAATATTAGTTTGGAGGTGTAAGTGTTTATCCCATATTCATTAGGTGAGTGTAATAGGTAGGGGTGAAACAAGATAAATAAAGAATGGATTGGGTATGCAAGAAAGTTAAGGGATGATATGAATAAAATGGGATAATGATATAATGTGATATTTATTTAATAGATTAATGAGTTAATGAAAAAATGAAATATTGGAGATGGCTCAGTGTGTGCGTGGATGTCGTGCTAGGCCCAAAGTGCCCTAGCCTATAATTTGCGCTTTTCTTGCTTCGTTCCAGGGGGGGAATTCTTGCTTGCTGGGGGTCAACTTTTGCTTGCATGTGGTTAGGTTTTTTGCGCTGTCGCAGGGTTCTTTTGCAACCCTCTTCTATTTCTTTTGCTCTTTATTGTTGTTGGGGTTTGTGGGGTTTTGGGGTTGGCTTTTCCGCCCCTTTTATTTTTCTTCTTTTGGTATTTTCTCTGGATCCATGGAGAATAGAGGAGTATCCTCTTCTCGGATGGTCTCTGGAGATTTGGTTATGGCGGATCCATCTCATTTGATGCATGCATGTGGAAAGGAACACATTGGTCGTTCCCAATTAGGGGCACACATTTCTTCTTCGAAAAAGCCTTTTCGCATGAAAAAGGTGAATGGTTGTTTGGAGAGATCCCAAGATTGCCCAGTTCTGGTTATTCAACCTGAGCAAATTTCAGAGGATGTTAAATATTGGTGCACCATGCTCTCATATGAAAATCCATTGGTCTTCGCCTCTCTATACTTGGTTTAGAGTCTTGGGCACGCCATGTTTGGAATCCTAAAGGAGACATGGAGCTACTTATGGTAGCCAATAACTATTTTCTGGTTATTTTTTCCAACCTGGTAGACAGGAACAAGGCTTTTGAAGGTGGCCCTTATTTTTTCAACTAGGTGGGACTCTTTATCAAACCTTGGCATATTGGCTTTAATTCCGTTGAGGAGCTTCCCTCTCGTGTGCCCATGTGGATTCGATTGTCAAGGCTTCCGCTGGAGTTCTGGAGAGAAGATATTCTTCACTCAATCTCACTGCTTCTTGGTAAATCTATGGGTTTGGCTTCACAAACTCAAGATCGAAAGGTAATTTCCTATGCTCGCATATGTGTAGAAGTTGATTTAAATAATCTTTTGCCAGACTCTAAGGAAATCTGTTTCGGGACATCTTCTTAGATCCAACACTTGGACTATGAGATCCTACTATTTAGATGCAGAATTTGTCATGAATATGGTCATTTACAGTGGAGATGCCCCAGATATAAATCTTCTAAACCAACTGTTTCAAATCCTCCTCACTATGTTTTGGGGCAAGATAGGGGGAAAGCCCATATGCCTAATGGTCCTCCGGATAAAGATGGCTTCATTCCTATGAAACCTCAAAATAAAGACAAGGGGAAGAAGAGAACCTGGTTGGATAGGCAAAATGCTGTCACCCTAAATAGGTTTGAGGTTCTAGAGGATTTGGTCCAAGAGGAAGGAGTTCCAGTTGAAATGTCCTTGGGTGCCTAATTTCAGCATGAAGTGCTAGATGGGGATTCCAACAAAGAGGGTCAGGCCGTATCTTTGGAGAATCAACAAGATATTCAAATGGTTATGGATTTGCCATCCCATGTTCAAGACAAAAAAGATCTCAGTGAGTCACAGGTTCTTGAAGGTGCATCAGTCATGGCGTCTACTCCCCCTTCCACTACTGTGGCTTCAAGTTCAGTGAATAGTAACAAAGACCCACCTATTTTAGGCTTGCATTAGAATATCCTTAAAAGGGTTCTTTAGACAAACCTTTAAGGAGTGGACAAAAAATGAATCAAGAAAAGGTTAAGCTTATTGGTGATACTTTGGTTGAGTCGAGGTTTATAAAGCCCATTGATTCTCACTTCTCTCAATCACATAAATGATCGTGTTCTCATGGAATGTAAGGGAGTTGAACAAAATCCCTATACAAAAGGTTGTTCATAGATTAATTGACTCTGAGTCTCCTGATGTTGTTTTTATTTAGGAAACCAAGCTTTCAGTTGATGATTTGGCTAGTTGTACTGGCCGTGTCTAGCCCTAGGGCCTTTGGCAGGGAGTGAGCTCTCATGGTAGTTTAGGGGGGGTTTCTTGCTTCTGGAACACGAGGAAAGTTTCCCCTTTGTGGTGGTTTTCTAACAGGTCTTCCATTTCTATGGTCGCTTCTAGCTTTGAGATAGGAGAAAGATGCCTCTTCTCTAATATTTATGCTCTTACGTATCTTATGGGTAAGTATCTTCTTTGGGCTCACATCAATTTTGTTCGGGCTCAAGATCCTTTTCTACCCTAGATTTTGGCTGGAGATTTTAATGTTGTTACTAGTTTGGAGGAAAGGCAAGGTGGGTTATTCAGGCTTGATCCTTCCTCAAATTTACCCAGAGATAATATTGGTCTCTTGAATCTCATTGATGTGAAGACAATTAATGGTGTCTTTACATGAAATAATAGGAGGAGAGGTATTGAGGCTATCTCTGAAAGGCTTGATAGATTTTTGGTTTCCTGCTTTTGGGTGCATGATAGGTGGTCCACCAGTTCAGAAATTCTTGATTGGAGGGGTTCTAATCATTGGCCTATTAAGCTTTCTATTACATCTTTTAAAACCTCCAAAAATCCCTCTTTCAAATTTCAATTGATGTGGCTTTGTGATCAGTCATTGAGGGATCTTATGGTTGATTGGTGGTAGGAAGGGGTGCTTGCCCATGGATAGGCTATGTACTCCTTTGGGAAGAGATTAATACATATAAAATATAGGCTGAAGAGCTGGAATAAACAATGTTTTGGGAACCTGCATAGATACAAGATGGCAGCTCAATCCAAGCTAGATGAGGCTGCACATCAAATTAGGGATCAAGGGATGACTATGGAGCCTAGTATGGCCGAGTCCCTTGCTCTTAAGGACTTAGAAGAGTGGGAGCTGCGTGAGGAGATTTTCTGGAAACAAAAGTCTTGTGTGGATTGGCTCCAAGAAGGTGATAGAAACACTACTTTTTTTCATAATTCTATTAAGGCTCATAGGTATGGTAACTCTATTACCTCTCTCATTTCTTTAGAAGGGGTTCATCTTTCATCTAAAGAAGAAATTTCTATGGAAGCTGTCAATTTTTTTCCTAATTTGTTTACCAAAGAGGATCCTGAAGCTATGGTGGAAGAGAGGGCCATCCTGAACTGTATTCCCCCCTCTTGTCTCTGTTGAAATGAATGATTCTCTCTTGCACCCCATTTTGGTGTTTGAACTTGAGGGGGTTGTGTTTGAAATGAAAAAAGGCAAGGCTCCTGGCCCTGATGGGTTTCCTATTGAGTTTTTTCAAGAATTTTGGGAGATTATAAAGTATGATCTTCTAGATGTGGTTCAAGAATCTCATAGGAATAAACAAATGTTCAAATCTATGAATTCTACCTTCTTGGCTCTCATTCCTAAGAAGGAGGGGCTAATAGCTTGGATCAGTATAGGCCTATTGCTCTATGTAATGTTGTCTACAAGATAATCACTAAATTGATTGCTGAATGACTCAAACCTCTCATCTGCACTTTGGTTTCTCAGGAGCAAGGTGGTTTCATTAATGGAAGATAGATCCTTGATGGAGTTGTGATAGAAATGGACCCTATTCATTCAATGGCTTCCTCTAAGGAGAAGGCCATGTTTATTAAACTTGACATGGCCAAAGCTTATGATAGGTTGAGTTGAGATTTCTTACAGAAGATCCTTTTGGCTTTTGGTTTTGGAGAAGAGTGGGTGAATAGGGTTCTTAGTTGTGTGACTTCTACCTATTTCTTAGTTCTTATTAATGGGGAACCCTCACAATTGTTTAGCGCTTCTCGGGGGCTTCGGCAATGGGACCCTCTATCTCCCTATTTATTTATTCTCATGGCTAAAGGTCTTGGCAGATTTCTCACTTCCTAGCTAAGACATGGTCTTATTTAGGGTTGGAGTGGGAATAATGCTTTACCTCCTCACTCCCATCTTCAGTTTGTGGATGACACAAGTTTGATGGGCAGGGCCAGAATCAATGAGGCAACGAATTTCAGGAGAGCTTTGAATATCTATTGCCTCAAGTCAGAAAATTAATGAAGATAAATCATCCATATATTTCTTTAATACCCCTTGGCTTATTCATAATAGGATTGCCAAGATCCTCAGACTTCAGATGGGGTCTCTCCCTTTGTTGTACCTTGGAATTCCTTTAGATTTGGGGGGTCAGCGTAGAGATTTTTGGCAAGGAATTTTGGATAAATTTCGTTGTAAGGTTAATCATTGGACCTACAGGTGGTTATCCTCTATTGGAAGAGTGATTCTTTTGAAGAATGTGGTGCAAGGACTTCTCATTTATAGGTGTTTTGTGCAGGCTCCCCCCTTTAGCTTTGTGAGAGAGTTTGATGCTCTTTCTCGTCAATTTATTTGGTCTAGTAGTTTCCTTTCTTCTAAGTGGAGTTTAGTTAAATGGGACTCTATTTGTAGACCGAGACATGCAGGGGGTCTTGGCCTGAGATCTATTGCTTTGGTTAGCAAGGCCTTGCTGGCCAAGCTGTATTGGAGGTGGTGTAACAGTCAAGATCAGGACTGGGCCAAGATTTTAACCCACAAATATCTCCTTGGTGCTAATGATCATGAGGTGCCTCATCTCAGTTTAGTGGGTAGGGGCTATTGTATTTGGGAAGCTCTTTTTTGGCAGGACTCTTGGGATGGTCACCCTCCTATTTTGTCTAGTTATCCTCAGCTTCAGCCTCTTTCCAAAATTTTCAGTGATACTAGATGGGTTAAGGTGGACAATTTTAAAATAGTTAGGCACATTAGATAGGTTGAGGTGACTTGTTGGAAGGATCCTCTTGAATGTCCCTTGGGTGGTTCAGATGCAGATCGTGTGGTGTTGTTTAATATCTTGGAGGGTAGGTTATGTAGTTCCCTCAAGGAGAGAGATATTCTGGCTTGGGGTCCTAATCCAAAAGGCAAGTTTTCTATTGCTGAAGGTTATGCTTAGCTTGATAGGCAATTACATGGCCTGATGGATGTTCCCTAGTGGAAGAAGGTTTGGAATATCTCTTCTTGGCTGAAATATAATTTCTTCATATGGACGGTTGTTCAGAGGAAATGCCTCATGTGGGAGGAGAATTTTCATAAGAAAGGCTTCTAGGGACCATCTATCTGTTATCTTTGTATTCATAATGAGGAAGACTGCTCCCACTTATTTTTTCTATGCCCTTTCTCTAGGGATATTTGGCACAAGTGGTGGGAGGCTTGGCAACATGCTTGTTTTCATGCTACCTTCTTAATTGAATTTTGGGATAGCTTGGGCAGACCCCCAACAAAGACCTCTTTTCTTCAAGTGGCCTGGGCTATTGGGCCAGCTCTTATTATCTAGAATTTATGGCTGGAAAGGAATCGGAGGGTCTTTTGTGATTCACATATTGGGAGTTCTCAGCTGTGGCAGAAGATAGTTAATAGGCTTCAGCAGACATTCTCGGCTAAATGCAATTTGTCTATAAATGTTGATCTGGGTGATTATGCTATTGTAAGGAATCTGTAATTGGAAAACATTAAAATGGACTGTGTTGCTGGAAATAGATCTCATCATGAAAAGCAGAGGATAAGTAGAGATGGAAGGTGGATTCCCCCTCCTGTGGGAATCTTAAAAATTAATATTGATGGCTCTTCCCGTGGGAATCTTGGACATGCAGGTATTGGAGGTATAGGTAGAGGTGATGATGGTTGTGTAGTTTTTTTCTTCTCTATTTACACAGGGCAACACTCCAACAATCTTATGGAGGCCCTAGCTATTAAGATTGCTATTGAGTGAGGTGTTTCTTTAGGGTGGAGGAAGATTATTTGTGAGTCAGACTCTTGGATTGTTGTGGACATGTTGAACAAACAAAATTTGAATGATGTGAGCTGGCAATTAGCTTATGTGGTCAGACAAATTTTACAAATGTGTAACACATTGGAATTTGTCTCCTTTTGTCATATTCCCAGGGAGTGGAATAGAGTGGCTGATTGTTTGGCCAAGTGGGATTCAGAGCATGTTGATGGTTGGGATTTTAGTGGAAGAGATGGTATACCTTATGATTATCTTGAAACTTTAGACAGGTTAATGATGCAAGGGCACCCTATGCTGTAGGATCAAATTCCCTTTTATGTTTGGTTCTTTTCATTGTCATTTTTGAGGCCCTTTGAGGCTTCGGATGAGCTTTATTTTTTGTGCAATTCCAAAGTTTCTAGCATTTGGCCCTATTTTGATGAACATCATCTTTCTGAGGGCTTTTCGAAAAGGTATTATCATTGGAAATTTGACAGTCGGATCTAGTGCTATGGTCACTAGCCTTATACTGGTGGTGTTGGTGGTTCCTTTAGGATTTTTTTGTTGTTGTCTTGGTGGGCCTGAGGCCTCTTCTTTGTATTTCTATGATTTTTGAATAAATCTTTACCCCCTTTTTAAATAAAAAAAATGAGTTAATGAAAAAATGAAATAAATATGGATATTAATATAATGAATAATACAGAGAATAGGATAATAAGAATATTATTTAATTTAGATCCACTTAATGATTGGAAAGGTCAAAGTTTATTAGGAGGACAATATTAATGAATTTTTTTATGTGTCTACACATATAGATAGTGGTTCTATCTAGGTCAATGTTGGAAAATAGAAATCTAACAAGTTTGTTGATAAGATCAATAGTGAGTTCCAAATCTACACCAATCCTTTCCTGCATCGTTTTCATCAAGCATCATCACTACATCATCAGACCCTACGTCAAGTGTTGGCCCATCTGTTAACATGTGTTGATTGTAATAAATAGGAAGATGGGGAAGTATATTTATTATGCATATGCTTAGTAATAGTGATTGTCCAATCTATGTGCATATGTTTAGTAGCAGTGGTTGCACAATCTATGGATGAGTGTGTTAAGATGCTTCTTTAGTTTTAGATTTTAAGCCACTACCTACTATTGTTTGTTCGCTATTAATGGTTTCCTTTATCTAAATAAATGGATCATTATATATTAAAATAAGTGCATTTGATATCTGAGTCTATTATAAATTTGGTTAGTTCTTAATTTGAAAGAATGCATAGTGATAGTAAATATTTATCTAAGTAAACTTTATTTTATTACTACTAGTAGTTGCACCTTGGTGTGCAATGGATATGTTGAAATGGGGTGAAATATCAATTAAGGAAAAAATTTGGTCTATTTTTTGCATGCATTTGTGTAGTACATGAACGTATTTAGTAGGATATTTAGTAAATAATATTATTTGTGGAACAAGGTTATTAATGAAGAAGTGATTGCTTCAAATGAATTATGAATCCACTTGATTCAAATCTATTATCCATCCACTTAAAGGTATCTAGACACAATTGCAACAAAAATTATGAAACCGAAAGATAATCAAGATCCATTATGAATAGTTTCATGTTGTTTTTACAATAGGGAAATAAGTGATGAGTGTGAAATGTGAGAAAGATTCTAGGTAGATGCATTTGATAAAATCGATTTAATGTGTGCTTCCATTTCAAGTTTTAAGATATGATTTAATTAATTTGGTAAAATGCATTCATCCGCACTTAGCTGACTAGTTTCAGCACTTAGGCAAACTTCCATGATACCATTCACAAGTCTACACTCCTGGATTGACACTCGAAGGATAGGCTAAAAATTGACCTAGATCCATTGTCCATAGTTTTATCCAATTATTTTGGCATCATTGTCGGGGGATGGTGTTAAAGGCCTATCATCCTAGTGAACTAAGTTAGGAGCATTGCGCTAAGGAGAAAGTCTACATGAAAGTCAAACTCGTTTGGTTAATTACCCTTAGTTTTCTTTGTTATAAGTCATATAGGTACATGAATCACAATAGAGATAGTAATGCAACTCACCCCCCAACAAATGATTCAAGTCATACCTATAAACTTTCCATGATGGTTCCAAAATATTATACAACTAGAATGCAAAAACTCATGGCCTACACAATGTAGAACAACCTGATAAGAAAAAGACATGGCTTGCATGATTGATAGATCAATATGATTAATAGTAAATAAAAAAATTGACTTGAAATTGCTTCACTAAATCAAATTACCATTATTACTCCAAACTAAAAAATGTCATTAACAAAATATTTTATAGAATTCCAAACCATACAAAAGAATCTTAGCATATTTTTCTACCATTTCTTATTTAGAAATTTGATGTTCACCTTATAAGGATTCAAACATAGCTCATCATGAGTAAGATGGGTTAGAGACATTGTTGTTAGACTGGTCATCTACAATGTAGTTGTGTCAGAATCAACCCCTATTATATTCAATGCAAATATCCAAAGGGAGCCAAGGCAATCAATGATCTCCCTTCAAGCCTATAGATGAAGGGCTCAGAAACTTGTGTCACTTCAATATCAAATCAAAATGCACTTCAATAGAATTATTTTGTTCAAATATATAATCATTGGATTTTGTAATGGCAACTGAATCTCTCTAAAAAATAAGCTTCATCTACTCACCACTAACAAAAGCTTTATTCTCACACAACATATCTTGATGATATCAGTACACTATTTATAAACTTCATTTTTAAATAAGATGTGATGAAACTTACATAATTTGCATGCTCTTTCTTTCGTTCTTGGAAATTTGTATTTCCTTATGGTGATTTCTTTCTCAAAATATTGCTACATCTATATGTAGTGAATCAAACAAACTTTAGTGATTTCATCATACCTAGGCTAGGAGCTTCACACTCTATAGATTTCCTCATTTCTATGGTCTATAACATCCTTTAACAAATAATGTGGTAGTTATTAAAACTAGTGACCTCATTTGTAATATCAGTTATTTGCCTATAGACATGATTTCATAGCATATATGAGGTCAATTGATTGATATTATTTGATGACTACAATACATGTTTGAACAATGCAAAACAATTGCTAAATAGTTAACAATTGTAATAGTAGAAATACACACCATAACTACTAAATTAGACAATGTAATTAACAAGCTATGCTAACATGAAATTGTAAATGGTTACAATTTATGGCACTGCACTTGTTAAGCAATCCCTCTTAACTAGAATTAGTTAGGATTTAGTGAAATAGGAAAAAGAATGGTGTAGTATCCTAAAGTCCAACTACCTACAAGGAAAATATTTTATTTATAATCCTTCAATTCCTAAGGGCTCAATATTATTGAATATAATTTTAAGATTCAAGCCTCATTCTCAAAGGGATTAGATGGAAGCTTGGGAGAGGAGATATAATTAACTTCTATGAAGATATGTGGTTAAAGGAAGATAAATTAGCTATGGTTTGTTCTTTCTTCATGCTATACATACATCTCTTTAACATATATGGACATAGCATTAAAAATACACTATTGATCAAGAAGTTATAGGGCTTAAAGATATCCTTGAACATATATAGCTATGTCAGAAGACTTTACACAAATTAAAATAATTCAAAATTACAAATCAATCTCCCCTAGATGTTAATAAACAAGAAAAGAGATAATAGGAACTTCATCCTTAAGAAAAATATTGGTGAAGTCACCTGTTAGGAGGGACCTCAAAGAGATCAATCCAGACTGGTCAACAAGAATAAAAATAATAGAAACAAGAGGATATGATGGAGGTAATGCAAAATTGAATGAATTAAATCATGAAAACTACTTACAAGCAACCGATAACATTCAAGTTACAAGATCCAGGTCACTGGCATGCTACATAATGCTCAATTACAAAACAAGTCACAATCGGACCTCAAAAACTAAAGACCTATCTTCTATATTTTGTCTAACTTCTAATCTATAATCTATTGTTCAATTATAATGATTTATAGGATCCAAGGGGATTTGGTCATCCCAAAAAGGATCAAATATCGAAGAATAAGATCAAGTGGGTAAAAACTAACAGGTTAGCCTCTGCCAAAGAGATTCCTCTAGAAAACCCAAAGGATGAAGTGTGGATCAAAGGGAAGGTCTACCACACATTGAGGAACATCAGAATCAATACACAGGGCTCCACAAGATACGAAAGGGATCTAGTAGATTCACCAATGCTAAAAGAAAGTCGAATCGGTTCCAAAAAATTGTCTCAGAAATCATAATCGATGCTAAGGAAGATGGTCAAGTCCTCAAGAAAAATCAAAATCCTTAAGATCCGGTGAGCCAATGCAAGAAAATGCAGAATGAAATGATGAAACTGCAAAATAGAAAGCAAACAGAAAAGAAATATTTTTGGTTGATGCAAGATTGCCAAGAATCGGGGAGTCTCCTACATTAGACATTTGAGGTTGTTGAAACAAAAGTAAGTCTATCGCTTTGTTGGGGTCAAAGGAAAACCAAACTCCATTTTACTACCTCCCAAGCTCCAGTTTACTACCTCTGTATATCCATCAGTCTGTGGGTGAAAAATAAAACCGAACTCCAAATCCGTCTTCATCTTCTTCCAAAGTGTTCTCCTAAAATAATTAACAAGCTTATTATCTTTGTCCGAAACTATGCTTCTAGGTAATCCATGCAATCTCACTACTTCCTTGAAAAATAGGTCAGCTATATGAACTGCATCTGATGTCTTCTTACAAGGTATGAAATGAGCCATCTTTGAGAATCTATCCACCACCACAAATATAGAATCATTTTCTCTCTATGTCTTAGGCAATCCTAGTATGAAATCCATTCTAATGTCCTCCTAAGATCTCTCTGGTACTGTCAAAGGTTTATACAATCCCACATTTTGACTACTACCCTTTGCAACTTGACAAAATCTACAACTCTGTACAAATTTCCTAACATCCTTATGAATTTGAGGCCAAAAGTAATGCCCACTCACAAATGTTACTATTTTGTCAACACCAAAGTGTCTGGCTAATCCTCCACTATGCTTCTCCTTTATCATATTCTCCCTCATAGAATTATTAGGTATGCACAACTAAACTCCTCTGAATAACATCCCATCCTAAATGAAATAATCTAACCACTTGCTTCTATCTACCATAACCAGTTCTCTAAATTCTCTTCAAGGTTCTGCAAAATCTAGCTCATCATCATACAAGGTCTTCAATTCCTCAAATTCTATTACTGTCACTCTCATCTCTATTAGCAAATCCTCCTTCTACTCAATGCATCAAAAAATTTGTTTGATTTCCCACTTCTATGCTTCAACACAAAGGTTTAACTCTACAAAATTTCTACCCATCTCATATGTCTCTAATTCAACTTACTCTGACTGTTGAAATGCTACAAGGCTTGATGATCAGTATACAACACAAACTCCTTAGGCAACAGTTAATGTCTCTACTTCTTCAAGATTTGAACTATGGCATAAATTTCCTGATCATACACTGAATATCTCCTCTGGGAATCACTCAACTTTTCACTTAAATAAGATACTAGTATCCCTTCTAGACTCAAGACTGCTCCAATTGCGGTTCCACTTGCATCATGATCTATTTGAAACACTTTGTTGAAATTCGGTAAAGCTAACACGGGCCACTTAGTCACTTTCTGCTTCAACAATTCAAAACTTTTGTTTGCTTTGGTGGTCCACTTGAATTCCTTCTTATCTCCCCTTATTGTCTCAGTCATAGGACTACAAACAAAACTGAAATTTTTGATAAACTTCTGGTAGAAACTAGCCAATCCATGAAATGATCTCACCTCTCCAATTCTCTAATTTGTAGGCCACAAACAAATGGATTTTATTTTCTCAGGTCCATCTTCAAACCATCCGCAAATACCATAAATCTCACATATACTAACTCTTCCTTCATGAAAGCACACTTCTTAAGGTTTATCAACAACTTCTCTTCTCTCAACCTTTGCAAAATTTGTCTTAAATGCAAAAAATGCTCCTCTTTCATCTTACTGAAAATCAGAATGTCATCCAAATATACAATAACAAAATTACCCAATAATTTCTTCAATACCTCATTCATCAATCTCATGAAAGTACTCAGTGCATTAGTCAACCCAAAAAGGCATCACCAACCATTCATATAGTCGATCATTTGTCTTGAGTGTTGTCTTCCACTCATCTCCTTCTCTAATTCTGATATGATGATATCCACTCTTCAAGTCTATCTTTGTGAAGTACTTGGCTCAATTCAAACAATCCATTATGTCATCCATCCTAGGCAAAGGAAATCGATATTTTACCGTGATCTTGAGTATTTCTCTGGAATCAGTATACATCCTCCATTCTCCATTCTTCTTAGGTGCTAATACTGCTATTATTGCACAATGGTTGAGACTTTCTCCGATCAAACCTTTCTTCAAAAATTCTTTCACTTATCTATTCAACTCTTCATTCTCTATCGGTTTCATCTGGTATGCAACTTTGTTAGGCAAACTAGCTCTAGGAATCAGGTCCATACAATGATTGATACTTCTCAGACGTGGTAATCCACCAGGTACATTATCTGAAATGATGTCTCCATACTCTATCAGTAACTCCTTTATCTCTTCGGGTTCTTCTTCTTCATGCTTTAGATTCTTAGTCTTCTTAGGAATCAAGAAAAAATACACATTCTCATGTCTCATCCCATCCAAGAATTTCCTTTCATCCAAAAAATAGTTTCTAACATTCATACAAACTTCACTCTTCAAAGGCTCCTCCAAGGGTAACAAGGTTTGTTTCACCCCATTTTTTACAATAGTGTATATGTTCCTTTTTCCATCATGTATTTCCTATCTATCAAACTACCAAGGTCTACCCAACAAAAGGTGACAAATATCCATAGGCATAATATCACACAAGACTTCATCATGATAATTCCCAATTTTCAATTTTACCAAACATTGCTCACTTACTAACAACTTATGATCATCATGAACTCATGCTATCTAATAAGGCTTAGGGTGTTTCGATCTCTCCAAGTTCAACTTAGTCACCATCTCTTCTAAAATAAGGTTATCTAAACTACCACTATCAATAACAACTTTACAACACTTACCAAATACCTTACATCTGGTCTTGAACAAATTTCTCCTTTGCAAGGGTTCCTCATCTTCTCCAGTTTGAGACAAAGCTCTCCTCATCATCAATAGTTCTCCATTTTCTAGTTTGTTAGCTAATCCAGTGGGGTTTTCTTCTACCATGGTTGTTCTCCCATTGTTCTCTATCTTCTTACATTCAAAAGAATGATGTCCTTCTCATCCACATCTCTAGAGAGCTCCTCTAAACACTCTCTTTGCTTATATTCTATAATCTTTTCTAAAAGCATCATTCTGGTAGCTATCTAGTTCTCTTCTTCGGTAGAAATTTATGCCATCCTTCCGATATGAATTACCATATTTTCTTACTTCCTTGTCCTTGTTTTGATCTATGCAGGTTCCTCTTCTTGAAATCTTCCTCCAGAAAATCTTCCACCTCTACCTCTTTTTCTTTGCTCATGTCTTTTTTTTCAACTTCTCTTATGCTTTTAGGGCATATTGATAAGCTTTTTCAACCCTCTATAAATTGATCAAAATGACATATTGATTTACTTGATAATCAGTTGGCATAAACTTTGATTTCAATTTAGCAACCACCCGCTTCCATGTTTTCATCTTCCATTTACCTCTTCTTTATCTATCAACCTACAAATGTTCCCACCAAAGAGATGCATGACCTTTCAACTGGGTAAATTCATACTTCACCTTTCTTTCCTTTGCAGTGTTCTCAAAATCAAAATACTTCTCTATTTTTTAGATCCAATCCATCAATTCATCCAAATCCAACTACCCATCATATTCTGGTGGGGTAAAATGTGGTTTACTGTTTTCCCTACTCAAAACCCTCAAGAACCTTTCTTCATCCGAATCAATTTTTGGTGGATTTTCTACTTGTTCTGTCAGTGCTTCTTCTTCCTCATCTTCACTCACATATTCAATATGTCAACCTCTTCTCTGGGCTATCTCAACGACTCCTAACTGAGCTACAATTCCTCACAACATTTTCATCATCATCAGGTCTGCATTCCCACATGATCCACCATTCCTATTTTCCCTTTGCGCCATCTTCATGCTAGTCCTTTATAGCTGCATGTTAGATCCATAGTCTGCTACCCCACAACAAAATTCTCTAGACAATGCAATCCCTAGAATGAAATCTCACTCTGATACCACTTCCTGCAGTCACCAGTTAGGAGAGACCTCAAAGAGATCAATCCAAACTGGTAAGCAAGAGCGAACACAATGGAAATAAGAGGATATGGAGGAAATGCAGAACTAAATGAATTAAATCATGAAAACTATTTACAAGCAACTGGTAACATCTGGGTTACAAGATTCAGCTCATTGGCCTGCTACATACACACTCAATTACAGAACTGGTCACAACCGGACCTCAAAAACTAAAGATCTATCTTTTATGTTTTGTCTAACTTCTAATCTCTATTCTAATGCTGAATTACAATTATTTATATGATCCAAGGGGATCCGGTCAGCCAAAAAAAGATCAAATACCGAAGAACAAGATAAAAAGTGTAAAAACCAATAGGTCGGCCTCTGCCAAAGAGATTCCTCCACAAAATCCAAAGGATGAAATGCGGATCAAATGGAAGGTTGGCGACATGCCAAGGAACATCGGAATCAACACATAGGGCTCTGCAAGCTATGGAAGGGATCCGGTGGATTCACCAATGCAAAAAAAAGTCCAACCGGTTTAAGAAAATTGTCTTGGAAACCAGAATCGCTAACTTGCCGAAAAATGATCCAAATGCGCCACCGTTTAAGAATAAGGAAGATGATTCCTCAAGAAAAATCCAACTCCTCAAGTTCCGGTGAGCCAAGGCAAGAAAATGCAGAATGAAATGTTGAAACTGCAAAACGGAAAGCAAATAGAAAAAAAAAAAAAATTGGCTGATTTAAGATTGCCAAGAACTGGGGATGCTCCTGCATCAAATATTTTGTTGCCTCATATTACTCCTTATTAATGAATTATATTAATTCAAATTTAAGTTGAATTGGGGTCTCAAATCCTATTGTTGTTCACAGGATTAAATTATTTCAATGGACCATAGGGGGCTTCACTGGCTAGGCAATATTATATCACGTGCATTAATATTGGGGGGTTTAATATCCTTAAAAATAATCTCAATATATTGTTTGTTTGGTCAAAATAGGGTATTTTTCAACTCAAGCTGTTACAAATGCAATATATTGTCAAAATAGCGGGGTTTTAATTTGGGTTGTGTATTGGGAGGGGGTGACAAAAAAATATTGTAACGCAATATTTTTTGAAAATAAAAGGAATATTAACTATGCCATGAGTATATGTGCTATAACACAAGTTCACTAAATGAAACCCCCATGCAATGAACATCCTTGCATGAGAAAATTCTAATATTGAACAACCTAAAGCATTATGGTTTTTAATTCCCAAATAGATGCATGCTATGTAAAAATAGGGAAGAAAGCATTACGTACGTGCTCCTACATTGCTTCTCATCCTTGTTTTGGGATTTATTCTTGGAGCACCTTAGGATTCTTGGGATTTATTCTTGCACAGGCTAATCCAGAAAGCTTGGAGTTCATGTCAACCATTTCGTACATTAGTATTTGTAGACTATCATAAAATATATTAAAAATATAGCATTGTCTCCATTATTGTGCTCCGTGTCTCATTTACTGGCGAATATCGTATGTATTTTACGTCAATCAACACTATGATAATGCAGTTTTTGGACGCCAAAAAATCACTGTTTAAATTGTAAGCATGATAGCTGCCTCTGTGTGAAAAACAAATCGACAACGTTTTACATCTTATTTTGATTGATGTAAGAGATAAAAGTTTTACAACTTATTCTACGAGTTGCTTAAAAATAATATATTTTTAATAATGTATGGATATATGAATTGTTTAATGATATATGATAGTGAATGAAATCGTTAAATGCTTTTAATGTTCATTCAATAAATTGATAAAGGTCATTAACTACCTACTACGCATTCTGCTTGGCCAGAAAAGGAGAGAATATTTAGTTGTGATCTATTGAATTAAAATAGCATTAACTGCAATTGTTAATCGAATTGATTATTATTCATAGTCATACACAACACATCAGTCGAAATCAGATTGTACAAATTGAAACATGTTTTCTTTCGAATGGACTCAAATGCATTGTTAACGATAAGAGAACGACGACACACTCAATAGTGAACAATCTCCACATTGCGTTTGGAATAATGTTTTATCTTTCATGGCCTTATTGCTTGTGGAGGGCAATCAATCAGTATCTTGTCCATTCAAGAAAAAAAGCATGATAGGTGCCCGTGTGTAATACAAATACGCAAGTTTCAATTTGTACATCCGATTTTGGTTGATGTGATGTATGGATAATTGTCTTTGAGGTAAGAATGTAAAAGTATTGTATATTTATTGCATGTGTTTAGTGATGTATGATAGTGAATGTATTTAACAAATTTATTTAATGTTCATTTAATAAATTAAATACAGTTGATTCATAAGTAAATTGATTGAAGCTTTCCATGATAGTGATAGTATTGATTCAATTTTTAAGGGAGGTGATAGCAAAAATTGTTGGAAGATGGTTATTTGTAAATATATTTGTTGTTTTATTGAATAAAATAAATTAGTTAAAGTACATTCAATAATATATAATGACATTATTTTGAGGTATTTTATTTATGTCGAAGGTATATTTAAGCCGATAGGCTTTTAGTGTGGGCTTTTGCCTATCGAAGTGTAAGACATTCCAACGATTTGGGTTTCTGGTGGTCGGCAGTTTTTTTGCGGCGATTGTGACGTGTTGGGGGCGATGGCATGTGGGCAAGTCCATTTTTGCTTAAATTGTGTCGTGTGTATTGCGCGAATCCCGAAGATTTAACGATCAACAAACGAAAGGGAATGGTAACCGGTTAACCCTAATTTGTTATTTCCTTGTGTTTTGTTTTCTCGTCCTCATTTTTCCGTGAATTGCTTTTGCTTTGAAATTTATCAGCTCGTTAGGGTTTACTATGATCTGTCATTTTCTTGCCATGAATTCTTGTTGCTCTGCAAGGTAATCTTTTGTTCTCGTTTTCGTTTCATTACGCTTTCAATTTTCTCCTCTTTTGTTTCACGGTGCTAATTTTCCCATTCATTCTCTTTCCTCTACAGGTTGGGAGTGCTTTTAGTTTTTAGGGTTTTGTGGTGGTTGACGTGCAATAGTTTAATAGCCATTAATCTGCAGGTTTGTGTTTGATTAGCGTTAGGGTTTACCGTGATCTGTCATTTTATTTCCGTGAATTCTTGTTTCTCTGCAAGGTAATCTTTTGTTCTCGTTTTCATTTCATTACGCTTTCAATTTTCTCCTCTTTTATTTCGTGGTACTAATTTTCCTGTTCATTCTCCTTCCTCTGCAGGTTGGGAGTGCTTTTAGTTTTTAGGGTTCCATGGTGGTTGAGGTGCAATAGTATAATAGCCATTAATCTGCAGGTTTGTGGCTGATTAGGGTTTCGTTCTTTGCAAATTTCATCCTTTTTCTTTCGTAGCCCTAATTTTCATGTTAATTCTTTTTTCCTCTGCAGGTTGGGAGTGATTTTATTTATTAAGCTTTCATTGTGGTTGAGGCGCAATAGTTTAACACCCATTAATGTGTAGGCTTTCGGTTGCTTGGAGGTGAATTTTTTTAACTGCTTAACCCTAAATAGGTTTTCCTCTATAAGTGCTTTTACAAATTCTTTTTTTTTTAACCTAATAGGTCACTTCATTTTTTGGGGGATTTCACATTGTTTACTAGGGTTTCGGGGTGGTTGAACTCCAATATTTTAATGCCCATTAATGTGCAGGTTTTCGGTTGGTTAGGGTTTCATTTTCGCGTGGAACTGATTTTCGTGAATACATTTACGCACTTACAGGTGAATTTATTTAACTCCTTAACACTAAATAGTGTTTCCTCTATGTGTAATTTTACAGTTTGTAATTTCCACAATCTAACAGGTTGCTTCTTTTCCTTTTTTCTTTTTTTTTGTTTATTAGGGTTTCATGGTGGTTGAGCTAAAATATTTTAAGCACCATTAACAAAGTTTGTGAAACTCAGTGCGAGACAAAGTGTAACTCATGAGAAAAATTCCCAGGTAAGTTTTTAAACCTGTATGTTGTGAAAGTCAAGTGTAAGTATATATTTAAAACTTACCAATATATAAATATATTAGAGCTTTATACTACCAATATATGAATTATTGGTGAATAATTTTAATTTTAAATTTTTGGTTAATCCCCTGCTCAATCGGCTTTTGTCTATCAAAATATTTGTACAACTGGGCCTACAAAGAATCAATGGCAATAATAAATGCATGTCAATTTAAATTTACATTTTTCTGAGCAACATTGTCATTTTTATTTTTGGTATCTATACTACTCAACAAATGATATATGTCAATTGGGCCTAAAAAAATGAGTTAATATTTCATTTCACATTTTATTTGTATCAAATGAGAATTGCATGGTATATTTTTTCTTTTGCAATTTGCTTCTGGTTCTATTACATATTCAGTTTTCAATGACTCTCTACCCCCAAAAAAATTATTTTCATGATTTAATACTTTTCAATGTAAGTGAATACCACACTTTTCTTTGAGATTTGATTGTGAATGTTGTTCGAGCCAGATTCTTGTAGTGATGGAAGTACATTTTAGATATTATTTATTTTGCCTTTTTCATAGTAAAAGAGATTATAGATGAACTCAAGCAAATCAAATGTTAATTATTTATGGTATCAGTAAGTTTATCAAGTTGAGTAGATTGCAAGTTAGTCACAAACTAGATTTGTTTGAAAGGGCTTAGAACTTAGAATATAAATTGAATAAGTAGATTAGCAATTCAAATCATACATAAATAAGAATCAATGAAACAAAAAAGTCTATTGGACTGTGAATATGGGGTCTTAAAAAATGACTGTATCTATATTCAGATACATGATTGTATACATATATATATAGATACATGTATCTCTATGTGTATATGTGTCGATATAGATACACATACAGACACATACATAGATGTCTATATATACAGAAAGTCACCCAACTTTGTAAAAATTACATAGATACATATATATAGACATATATACATGTGTATCTATATATGTATATATGTAATTTATAACGAACACAACACACACACACACATAGACACATATAAAATCTGTTAACTGCTTCAAATAGCTCATGTGATTGAGAAGGTGGCATGTAACATTCCTAGTATATACCATATTTTGAGTGGTAGTGTGTTGAATCAAACCTTTGGCCTGCTGATTGACTTATATAAAACAAGGATGATGAACCTGTTTAAGTAATTAGGAAAGACATTTGTTGGGAATTCCATTTCACGTAATTGATGTTTTAAACCTTTGATTAAGTTGTATATATAATTCAAAATAAGGCATCCCTTATTATTAAAAGGGAAACTTCAAATGGACTACCGTTATGAAAAAATTGTTTGACAACCAAGATCGATCATCAAATTTAAGCCCCTCTACAATATGAAATAGTAGAAGATATGCAAATTACCTATCAAAACAAGGTCGGCCATCAAATTTAAGCCCCTCTACAATATGAAATAGTAGAAGCTATGCAAATTTCCTATCAATTTTTTTTTATAGAACAATGTACATGTACTCCGAGCTCTATGTAATACACTCCAAACTCCTCCTATTGGATCTGTACTCTCACATTTGTAAATTTATGCAAAAAGTCATTGGATATATGTGACTGTGTTTGTTATTGTGCATGAGATAGACTGTTATTTTATTATTATTTGGATTGTTAGCTAATATTTCTCCTATTTTAATGGCTGGTAGATTTTGGGGAAGATACTGTTATTTTGTTATTTAAACTCTTTACCTAATATTTTCCCCTCTTGCACTACTGAGTTGGATGGTTAATGTAATTTTTCTGTTAAACTTTCATCTATACATCTACCCCATTGCTAGCTTGGGGATTAACAACTGCTACTTTTTAAATTTTAAATTAAAAAGTTAAATAAGTATTATAGTGCATCTAAAGAAAAAGAAAACAATGATTATTATTTCAATCTGAACAGAAAAAAAAACTTTAAAAATATGACTTACTATTATTGCATCATTTTTCTGTCAAATGTAATAACTCCCTGCACTCTCTAGAGGAAAAGTCTAGAACAAAAACTCTTAACAGTCAAGTAGACATCTATCATATTGATCACTATTCATTCTAAAGGTTTATAAAATCATATAAAACCAAACGAGAAAGGATGTTCTTACACTCTAAAAAAATGTGAATGAAAAAATCATATTATGACTTGTTTAATAAACATTTTAAATTTAAAATATTATTTAATTTGAATTCAATCAATTTGCCACAACTAATATTAAAAACATAATTTACTTTCATTTATAATAATGTAGTTCCATATAATTTACGTAATCTAAGGCTACAATGAAAGTTGCAACTAGCCCCCATAGCCCCACTTTGCCTCTCATTTCTTTATGTGCAAGTAAAATAAAAAAAGTAAAAGACATTTTAAGAGTACAAGATTCTTAGATTTGAACTCTGTGAAAACAAACTAAAACATGTTTGAATTAATCCTTTTAAATTAAGATAATAGGCTTTTAGTAGGACCTTTTGCCTGCCAAAGTGTAAGACATTCTCACAATTATGGTTTCCGTCAGTCGACGACTTTTTCTCGGTTAACGTCATGTGTTCAAAGAAACCACATGTGGGCAAGTCCATTTTGGCTTAGATTGTGTCGTGTGTATTCACGAATCCCAAACATTTATTGATCGGTAAATGAAAGGGAATGGAAACTGGTTAACCCTAATTTGTCATTTCCTTGTGTTTTATTTTCCCATCCTCATTTTTCCGTGAATTGCTTTTGCTCTGCAACATTTCAATTGTTTGGGGGTTAGCAATTGGTAAGTGATGGGTAATGAAAACTAGTTAATCTTAATATGCAATTTTCTTCTATTTTGTTTTCGGTTGATTTATTCTACAAGTTTTCGATTGATTGGGGTTTACAAATGGTAAGTGATTACTAATGAAAAGTGGTTAACACTAATCTATCCTTTTCTCTTTTCTTTTTTTCTTGAACCTCATTTACTCGTGAATTATTTTGATTTTCTAAATTTTCAGTTCATTGTGGTTTAAATGAAAAATTGGTTAACCTTAATCTACTATTTTCTGCATTTGGTGAATGCATTACAGCTTTTGCAAGTGACTTTTTTTAACTGTTTAATAGTAATCTGAAATTTTCTTCTCTTTTATTTGCTGATCCCTTTATGTATATATTGCTTATGTGTATTCTGTTTAGTATCTGTAAGTATGTGACATACCATAGTAATTTCCTTGTTAACCGAACAGTCTATTCTTGCAATGAATATAAAAAAAATTACATAATTAACAATCAATAAATCAAAACCAACACTTAAGATTCTAAGAAAAACACAATATGATACAGTAAGTACCCATTATAAAACAAAGACATTGTTCTCATTACGTGATAACTTATAGATTTAATTTCTTACTTGTACTTTCTTGAGTATTTGTGTAATAGCATAATCACCTCAACGATGATTTATAAAGTGGGAAATCATTGATAATTATTCACTTTACATTTATTACGGTTTCTTTTCCTATTTGTTGTCTTTAACTATCTATGAAGTAAATTTGTTGATTGCAAAACAAGCTTTGTTGAGGTGCATCATTTAGATCATCTACAATAGGTTGTCTAGAGCTCATTGGGGTACAATTTTTTGACCACCTAGATGACATTCCATTCTGTAATATTAACTGAGTTTGTCATTTACTGAATGTAAGGATCATCTCATTTCTATAATTTTATTCTCTTTTATTTTCGGTCCTCATTGTCGTCTGAATTCTTTCTAGCCTGCAAGTTTTCGATTATTTACGTTTTACTTTAATGATTGTTGTGAGCAGTGAATTAATTCTTTTTAGCATTTTTCAACAATGGTTTGTTTTACTTTCGCATTGGTTGGCTTTTTCTCCTATAATAACTTTTTTAATGATTTATTTTGATTTGTTGGTTCCCACAGAATAGAGACACATTAATTCAGTGAAAATTTTACAATGAATAGAGCGATGAAAGAAAGAGAGGATATTAACAGTGTCATGAGGGAGCTATTGCAAGAGAGCAACAAGATAAAGGAGAACCTCATAAAGATGATTCATTAGCTTGAACGTAATATGGCCAAGTAGTCAAGAACCCCTCCTCCTATTCCTACCACTCTTGTTTCCACCATTCCCAGTATGGGCAATAATGATGATACTATTAACAAAGTCAAATTATGCCCTCTTCCTTTACCAATTCCTGAATAATTAATAGATCCACTAGGTGTTTTTGAGCTAGGAGACAAGATGCTTAAGTGGAATAATAGACAACTTGGATGGGTTGCATGGGTAGATGCTGGTTATATTTAATTAGTCATTGTTTTGTCAGTTTAGTTCTTATTTTGATTATATTTTGAGATTCAAAGTAAATCTTCGTGCTCTTCATACTCAATTCTTATATGTGTCAATCATAAATTGGTACTGTGATTTTTTGTATTGGTGTGCCTATTACAAGTAATATAATAGAAATATCCATGAACCACAATGTTGATTCAGTTTTGCTTTTGTTTATGCTATTTTTTCAGTTTTCTTCTATCCCACTCTAATGAACACATAAATGCAATCATATGTATATTGAAATTTACAATGGCCCTTTACATTGGAAACATTATAAATCATGTTAAAATTACAACAGGATAACATTTATAGTCTCTCAAAATGCATTGGTATGAAACCTCAGATGGAATTAACAAAGTTCTTTATTGTATTTTAGAATCTATATCATCCAATTGAGAAATTTAAAAAAAAAAAATAGACTGCAAATTGTCCATTATTTTTGGTGTGCAACTTTCCAATTCACTGGGTTTTAGTTAGGTACTTATCCTTGACACATAATTTCTCAATCTATTATGTTGTTCAATGACTTATAATAAGGATATTTCCAACGTCATAATAGGATCAAAATCAACTTTATTCTACAAGGCAATATACCAGTCCAGACAACAACACTCCTTTCCTCAGACTAAAACTGAAACCGTTTGTACACTAAAAATAAGGTAAATCATCCTTCTCTTGAAATGTACATCTCTCTTCTCTGCAAATGAAACTGCCTTCTTTTCTATAATTTTATTCAAAGTCTCAAAATTATTTCCATCTGACTAAGTTATTCATTTATGAACATATCTTTACTTGTCAATAGCCTTATTTCAGAACAATCTGTACAATATTACATTCTTAGAATAAATTAAACATATATGTACAAAAACTTATAATTGTTTGTTAATAACCTATACTGCCATGTATGTTTAGTGCTGCCATTCCTCTTGAATTTAAAGAACTCAACCCAAAATGTCATCTCCATCAGCTACCTTTGAATTTGTACAACAATCCGCAATGGATACTTCAGTAAGCTAATACATCCTACCTTTTCAAAACTGCAACTTTGTCATCATTACTTTCATAATATCCCTCTTTCATATTATATTTTATATTTATTCCATCCCTTCTATTTTGACATGCACCCTAATTTCTAACATACACAAATATAGTTAAGCATTATGTAATTGGTGCATTTTTTAATCATTGCAACATTTAAGGGTTTTAAATTCTTTAATTGCATACACTCCAAAACACTAAACTATATGTGAAGGAATAGTCAAATATATATCTTAGTACCCCTTACATTAAGTCCTCAATATTGATATTATCTTTTTGTAGGAACTTTCCCAAGAGTATGCCCCCACCCCATGTGCAATTCAATCTATCAATGCTAGGGATGAGTTTCCTTCAGAATTACTCCAAGTTTTGTCATTCTAGAAAATGTAGGGTGCCAAAGATGACATGGACAGATATAAGCTAGTGTTTTTTGATGGAACATACATGTACCTAGCAATTCTACCTTCTAAGTATGCAAATCTGATAAATTCAGATGCTCTAAAAATAGGCTTGATGGTTCTATTGTCAAGTTATACTTATAGATATGTATGGAACACAAGGTAGGAAAGATACTATTTTTATTAAATACAATATCCTTCTTTGATATTCAATCCTTTCCAACTACAATCCATAGAAACTTAAACAAAACTATTTTCATTTTACAGGACTATTATAATACTTAGTTTACAGATCAAACAAAGCAACTGTCAATTCTTTGGGAAACCTACATACTTGTTTAAATAACAACAACCATAAATTATGAGTCAAGAAACACCATCATCCTCTAAACGTTCCCTTCAGTTTGTTGTTGCATTACTATCCCTACAAAGTATGACCTCAGATAATATAAGCCCTATCAAAAGTTTAAATCCCTACCAAAACAAATGGATAATCAAAAGAAAATTTACTGACAAATGACCAATACCGTCATATAGTACACCTACTAAGAATGGGCACATCTTCATCTTTGACATTGTGGACACTAAGGGTTATGAAGTTAGAGTTACATATTTTGATCAAATAGCTCAACTACACTCTAATTGTGTGGAGGTAGTGCTCACTATGTCATTTATAAAGGGTCCATTAAGGAGGCAAACACAAGATATAATAAATTAAACAACCATTTAGAAGTCATCCTATCTGATGCTTGAATATTAAAATGTTGCACGGTCCATGATGATGATCCATCTCAAACCCGCTCCCCTTTCACCCGTATTAACGAAGTGGTTTAGCTAACTAATAATACAATAGTTGACATCATTGGTGTTGTTGTATGTGTTGGATATGTCATTGCAATCTATAGGAAGGATGGTAGTGAAACAAAGAAGCGAGTTGTTAAAATTAATGATCTCTCTGGTTCAACAATTGATGTCAATATGTGGGGTCCAACATCAGAACAAAGAGTACATGATTTTAAAAATATGTTGACCCCTGATGATGTTCTCATACTTTCTATACACAATGCTTGTCTAGGGTACTTTAATGGGAAGGTTGTCAATATGACATCTACAACAACATTACATATTAATCCTGCTTTCCCAGAGGTAGAACCCTTCATGCTAAGAGGATTCCTTCCATTGCATTCTCATGATTTCTCTTTAGGATTTACTCAAATTGATGGAAAATACACTAGGATGACTATTGCATCAATTTGTGAACATATGAGTGTCAAACCAAAAAAAATTCAAACCACTTTACATGTTGTTCTGATATTTGTGAACATAATAGATAAAACTTTCTATTACGCATCTTGTCCACTGAAAGTAAATGGAAAACCTAGTAAAAAAAATGCACTCACCAGGTTGATGATTCATGGTTTAATTTTAGATGTGAAATGACCATGCCAGAATGCAATTATAGTTACCTTTTACCAATGAAACTGCAATATGCAACAAGAACTGTTTGGGCAACTGGTTTTGATGAGGTGGGAATTGATTTGATAAAGAAAAGTGCAAAAGAACTTTACACACTACAAAAATGATGCCATGACAACACAAACACCTAGTGTTGTCATTAATACACTTATTTCATATTGCTAATGATTCACTTTGCTGGTTTCTACTAACACATGTAGTTTTGAACCTCAAATGAAGGTTACAATCAAGAAAATCTGCTCTGTTGATTATAAAACTAAGTGCGATGCTTTACTTGCATAGATTGCTTGCCTCTCTGCATGGGCTTAGCCCTATACTAGACCTCCTGCCCAATTATAATACTTTCACTTCATACAACACTTATTACATTTTAAATTTTACATATTTAATATTGATGCTCTACAAAAAGGGTTAGAAAATCTATTTGATGGCAACACACACAAGAGCACAAGAAACAAGCGTTAGTGTTAGCAACAAAAGATTATCCTAAACAGGCATATCAAGAGAGATATTAAGCATGAAATAGAAAGCATACAAACATAGAATAGATAAACTATACTCCTCCAAATGCTAATCAAGATGCTCATAGTTGCTCCTCCCTTGTTCCTCTCCTCTCCAAGTTCCACATGAGTGTAGCTCTCAATAGCTTTTTGCACTATGGATGCCTTATGGAGGTTCAAGATTATAGATGATTATGAAAAGTATGCAAATGCAAGCTTAATAACCAAAGAAATATGAGTTATCTAAATGCAATTTGTTAATTTTAACCAAAAGAGAGAATATGACTAAAATATGCTAAATGCTCTCTAAAATTCTCTATAACTAAGATGCATACCAGTTTTCAGGATCTAGATTATGAAGAAATGGGCTCTATTTATAGAAAAAATGGAGCAATGGATGGTTGAGATTGAGTAATCTCAACAAGGGTCAGGATTGAATGATATTCAATCCATGAGAGGGCTTTCAACCCAATCCCATGATGACAAGTGTCAATATGAGATAGGTTGAGAGGAGAGGGAATAAACACTAAATGTTTGACATGACCTAAGAGTTAACTTGGGAGTTAAGGTCAAGGTTGGGTTGAGTGAATAAATTCTTTATTCAAAAAATAAAGCTTTTATCCAATGGATAAACTCTTGTGCAAAGGTTAAAGGGATAACCATGGTCAAAGCAATAAATGCTTGAGGAGACACATGGGTCACATGAGGGTTGAGTTAGGGGTCAAAGTCCCTAACCATGGGTGCAAGTGGATTTAACCATTAATGGTCATGTAAGAGCCATAAGTGATTTGGAAGACTTTAGAGGTTAAATTGTTGAACACACAAAGCACTTAATGCTTTTCAAAGACTTTGAAGTCTTTAAGAAGTGACTCCAAGTTGCTTAGGAATGTGACAATAATTTAGGGGATGGATTAGGCTAATTAGAAAGGGTTTAGAAGAATCTATAAGGGGGTTAGGATTGCAAGTGGGTTTGGTGGGTGAGGGGAAATAGGATTTTAATTAAAATAAAATTAATTTATTTCAATTTGTGGTTGCAACTTGCATTTTTAGGAAAATGCAAGTGGGGGGGAATAAATGTTTTATTTAATTTATTTAAAATAAGAAAAGGGGATTAAATTAAATAAATAATACTTATTCATTTAATTGATTGTGAATTTGGTTTAATGAATTAATTAAAATAAATTGAATAATTTATTTAATTAATAGGAGAATGTTTTTGAAGATGAAATTAATTAAATGTTAATTTAATTAACAGATGGCTAGTGGGTTTTTAATCAAATAAATAGAAAATATTCATTTAATTAAAATGGATAGATTTATGTGACTACATATATTAGTACAATCCTATAGATAGTTGTACATTTGGATGTTTTAATAACCATTTCGCTTTTCCTTTCAATCCTACGTTATGTACACCTTTCTTTATATGTTGGAATAATTGTATTTATATATATGCATGGTTAATTTCTATAAATGGCCAAGTACCTATACATATATTTCTTACATGGATAACTGCTTGCATTAAATAGTTGACTATTATTTCTTTGCAATACTTTCCTTCTGTCATATACTTTCCTTCTGTCATGCTTATTAGTTTTGCACATCATATTACAATTAAAATTAGTCCATTTATATGCACATAGATATTATAATAAAAAATCCTATCTACAATATGCATCTATGCTTACATACTTTTAAATCCATACAACCATGTGTATATTTATATCTACAATCACATATTCAATGCTAAGAATGTGCATGTCGCCATATAGATAAATACATATGTACATGGACTTTTAAATATACAAGGTTTTAAACTCTTCCAGAAGTACTCATCGCTACATTGCACAATGTGATATGTTTGACTGGATACTCATCTATGCTGGTTAGTTGCCTTGCAGAATAAATTTGATTTCCTTTAGATTTCTTTCATATTTAAGTACTTAATGTTCACATTTTGGGAACACCTGAAAATATTAGTTACCTTATGTACAATTACATATTTACATTTATCTAAAGATTGTATTTTTCTATTCCTTTCATTCATTGCAAATTTTCCTTCAATTACTTTCTTTGTCTATGATGCTTCTACAAAGTCACCACACTTCTCTATTCCTTTCTTTCCTTGCATTTTTTGCTTTAATTTCTCTCTTTCTCTATGATATAAACATAATTTTGTATATTTCTATATAGAAATTACAATATATAGATATTTATATATATAAGTATCTCTAAATAAATATATATAACAATTATATACTTATATAAACATATATATGTATTTATATATGTGCATATCTATCTATATAGATTTATACATATCTCCATTCATATGTATATATACACGTGCATATTTATACTTACATCAGTATGTATATATAAATATATATCTATCCATATATCCATATCCATAATCACTTTCTCAGAATGGTCTCGCAGTAGAACCATACACTCAACAAACTAATTACTATTAATTTGAACCTTACAAAACAAAAACAACTCATGAGAAGTGAGGATCAGAAAACAAAACAGAAAGAAATTAGATATACACTTATTTTTATTCATATGTATTTATACACATGCATATTTATAGATACATCTATATGTATGTATAAATATATATCTATGCATCAATATATATCCATAATCACTTTCTCCAAATGTTGTCGTAGACAAAATTATAAATGAAATACCAAATATAGAAATGTTTATATATACAAATATATACATACACATGTATTTATATATGTACATATCTATGTATATAGATATACACATATTTCATTGATATGTATATATACATGTGTATATACATACATACATTTGTATGTATATATAATTATATATCTATGTATATATATATATATTTCCCTTATGACTTTGGTAAATAATCTCATAGCTAAAGTGTGCACTCACCAAAGTAAACGTTAATCAATTGAAGTCTTGCAGAGCGAATACAATTCACAACAAAATCAGGACCAAAAAACTAAAGAGAAGAAGATTACAGATTAGGATTAACCAGTTTTTAGTTGCTATAACTTTTTGTTTACCACTTGACCAATATTTAAGGAAACAATACATGTAAAAATCCAAAAGCGTCTATATGCACCCAAAAATATCCACAAAAAAACATATATTAGTTCTTACATAGCTTTATATAGATATAAACATATTTATATATGTGTATATGCCTCACTGCAATTATATATGTATTTACATACATACGTATATCTATGTACATATGTATGTATGCATGTATATGTATTTTCATGTGCATATATATACACACGTATTTAGCTATATAGAAATATGCAACTTTAGAAATATATATTATATGCCTATGTATATGCCTGGATTTTCTTGCAGTTTTATTAAAACAAGAGAATGTAACTGTATGATTGTTGTCATACATGCTTCAATGCCTTATCTCTTCAATTGTTAGAATTATAACACACCTATGTTCTCTTACAACTACTAGATATCTATTGAACCTTCCACCCAACAAGGTGATGCCATCAAATCCAGAAGGAAGTAAACAAATAGAAATTACTATGAAAAGAATAGAGGCAATATTTCCAACAAATGGCAAATGAAATGACGTGCACACCAAGAATCTGATAGTGACTTCCACACACTATTACAAATAGAAACCAATGACCCTCGACCAAGTAATGTGCCCCAAACACATTGTACTTCTCCTGAGATTACCTTGCAAACTCCTACATTCCTATACACATTATCTAACTTCCAAAAAGGAATTGATAAGTTGGAGCTCACGGAGGCATGTTTTGTTTGTAGAGAAAGCTATGTGGGCATGATTATTAAAAATGTAGACCATGCAATTATTTGCATGAGATGTTCTACTGAGAGAGGAATTAACCGTTTCTCTTCATCAAACAATATGGACCCAGGTGAGCAACCTTATATTTTAAAGTGTCTTTCCAAATTAGAAGAAATTCTCATAGAAAGGATTGCTCCTCTTTTGCAAGTTACTCATGCAAGGGGAGGGCAATATAAATATTCAGGTCACACAATTAACTTCCCATAGGATATTTCAGAAATTGCTTTGTCCTTGCCATGAAAAATTCAACATTTATAAAGCCTTATTGTTAGTAGAAATAATTTGGAAGGGTTAACTTATGACTGTTACGTTAATAGGTATCATGTTATGAATGCATTGACTTACAAAATTCAGCATGACCAATACTATAAAGATGTAGTCATTGATCTAGGTGCACTACAACTATTACTTGAATCTAGTACTGACATTTCAGAACTCTTACATTCAATAACTACACCTCAAGAAGAACCTATACAAAGGCATGAAGATGTAGCCAACATGAACCATGCCAAAGAAGTAATGGAAAACACTTCTTCATTATTCCACGACTTCCATCCTCACTGCTTGAACTAGATGCAATCAAGACAATCCTACACCAAAATAGTACCGACAAAAATGTTGTCCCTTGGCCACAAATCAGTTCATCACCTATCAATGAATACAATATAGAAGGTTTACTTACAATAGCATTCCCAAAACTATTTCCTAATGGATTAGCTTTACCACTTCAAGAAATAACAAAACATGTACATTTGCATGAATATGCTTTGCACTTAATAAAATATTATGATCAAAGATTTGGGCAGCATGTTTGTTTCATATATTATATCTATGATCTTATGATGAGGTTAGAAGATTCTCTTCCAGTCAATCTTCATTCCTTGATGGAGCACTTACAAAACACACCTTCAAATGAATTACCAAACCACATCATACGATATGCTTCCTCCTTGCATGACACACATGCATTTTGGAGCAAATCCCATATGGACCTTACCACAATGATAGAACAGTTAGGACCACCAATGCTTTTCTTTACGCTAAGCTCAACTGATACAAAATGGCCTGACCTACATAAAATGTTTCCAAAAACACACTCAAATAATTTACAACCCAGTAGAAGACAATCTATTGAGAATTTAGTCAATAACCCGCATATAATATCTTTTTACTTGCATCTATGATTTTAGATCTTTCATGATGAAGTGATTGGCAACATCGAGGCTCTACACACATTCATGGATTTCTATGGTTTCCACAAGAACCTAATATTGATAACCTTGATTGGACAAATCATGAAAGCATTGAATCAGTTAAAATCTTATTTGACCAATACATCATAGCATGGAATCCATGCACTGAAGTAGAATGCTCAAATAGACAGTATACACCTGGAATTTCATATCCATGCCTCTCAAATACATATGTCATTTTTAGATATAATCCTTGCACAGAATACACCAAATTAGTCAATGTTGTTCAATGACATATAAAGTCTTCAGAGTTTACTTGGTTGAAAAAGAATAATGTAATTCTTGAATGTTGATACAAAGCACCTTGGACTGAACAACATAATTCATCATTGACAATAGACCATAATAATAGCCCATCCTACAAACCAGTAAGGAATGACAGTCTCCTCGATGTTCACAACCCAACAATGCTAGCCATATAGAGGGCTAATGTTGATTACCAGAGTGTCTGCTAAAAAAAGGTAGTTCTCTGATAAATTTTAAACTATGCATAAAAAACTAAATGCAAATCAGAGAGGTATATTGACATGTTAAAATGAATTGTTGGATCAACAAATTCAAAAGATACAATTCTCTTAGCATATCAGAGATTTATGATGGGCAAAAAGATCTTCCAGTGTATAATAAATTGTGATGAATCTTCTCAGACATGCATTTATTTAATTTTGAATTACATGAAAAGACCATCTGAGTTATCAAACCTAACATTGCTTCATTTAGCCTAGCAATATACATACAACCAACAACACAAATCAAGTAAATGGCAAAAAAGAAAGCTAACAATGATTGTAAATATCTTCCCTTAGTTCAAATCCTTACTTGTAGAAGATGATAGTACTTTTGAATCTTTTTGTTGGAGTGAATTTATTTTGCACAAGTCTTTCCGCAATATTCCTCTACACATAGTTACCTCAAGTGATGAAATTATACTAAATTGGAAACAACTCCAAAGTACTCATTACATCCAATGGCATGAAAATGGCATTGAAGAACACTTCACTACTAAATAGTGAAGACCTACTCTTGCAAGATATTCGACAATCTACTGATTAGGAACTCTACGAATGGGAGTTCCTATCACAAATGGGAGCTTCAAACAACTTTGATGTTGCTACTCTTTAAATGCTTGGGAGACATGATTATGACATTCACTTTAATTGGAGTGAATCCATACCTAATGAATTCCTACATAGAATAGCTCCTCAATTGGTTTCAACGGAGAAAAGCCAATCAATTCACACCCTTGGCAACATAGACTCAAGTGCCCCTAATACCTTTGAGCTTGCAAAAAACCAAAATATTGCACTTGATATTATAACCTCCCACACTACACAAAATTAGAATACCTCACCATTATGTTTAATTATTCAAGGTACAATAGGTACTCGGAAATCATTTCTTATTGATTGTATATGAAAAAAGATAAACTTTCATTTAGATCCAAAGCAATACCCATTGCTTGTACTAGCACCAACATGTGTATCCGCTTATAACATCCAAGCTACCAAAATCCATGCTGTCCTCTACATACCTATTAAAGAATGTCGCCTTTTTATAGGGAATTACTTGTTAATGTTTTAAGAGAAATGAAAACATTTACGGTACATTTTTATTGATGGAATGAGCTTCCTTGGCCAACAATTAATCATCAAGCTTGATAACAGATTGCGACAAGCATTTCCCACTAGACAACACGAACCATTGCCATGACTCTTAGTTGTCTTGGTTGGTGATCTTGCACACCTACCTCCAATTATGGACAAACCATTGTATGCATCCCACTCAACAACACTCGCTTTATGGCACTCCTTCACTGGTGTTGTTACCTTAGATGTTGCTTTTCAACAACAAGGTACATCCCCCTCATAGATGCAGTTCTGTGAGCTTTTTCTCAATGTACGCAACACAACACAATTGCAAACAGACTGGGAAAGTCTACAGATGCGGTCAACTTGTGGTTTGACACTTGATCAAAACACCCATTTCGATGAGCAAAAATATTTGTTTGCAACCAATGCATCTTTAAACTCACACAACATTAAAATGTTAAAGCAATTGCACAACAATCATTGCACATCACAAAGAAAAACAAAATCACCAAGATGAGCAACTCTCATTTGAAATTCTTCTTTCTATAGACCAGGAAGTCATGCTCATTGCAAATTTATGGATAGAAGTTGGTCTTGTAATTGGTTCTTTGGGTCAAATCAAAATGATTGTCTATGATGCAGGTTCTAAACCACCAGATCTACCTAAATATGTTGTAGTCCTCTTCCAACATTACACTGGCCCACCATGGGATGCTGCAAATCTAAAATATGTTCCTATATTGCACTAATTACTAGAGGAAACCACACAAAGATTCTATTAATGATGGCATGGGGTATTACCATTCACAAATCAAAGGGTCTAATACTAGACTTTGCTACAATTGACATTGGAAAAACAAAGAAACAAGGTCTTACATTTACAACACTGTCTTGAGTAAAATCAATTGAACACCTCCAGATTCACCTGCCTTTCACTTACCAGAGGTAATCAAAATTTCAAGGTGGTCCATCAACCATTTTAAGAAAGAATAAAGAAGATCGTTTGCTGAAGCTTTCTCAGATCATGAAAGAAAATTACTTACAAAAAGAAACAACACAAGTACTACAACCACAACGTCTATGGGCTTTTGTATACCATATATCTTCTTTTATTCATTGCGATGCATTATAACTCTTGTGTCTTGTAGGGTCAACAAGAAATGTAAACGATTACATCTCAGCAAGAACTTGCCTTTCTTACTGATGTTCACATTCATAAAAATACAGGTTTGCAAATCCCATCTAGTATCTCTTCATACTATTTTCCTTCCTTCAAATTACCCTCCTTCTAATGGTTACTTCCTACGATTATACTATCTCATTTTCCACTAAAAACTTCTCTCCTATTCTTCTACTTGCAGGCCATCCAAGAAGACATCATTTTAAACCACACATGCTAAAAGGGTGTCCCAATCTCTGTAACCTTTGCATTCAATGATTCTAACTTCTGTTTGTACTGTCCATCTTGTTTACATGTTTCAAAACCACCACAAAGCTTTATGAAACAAATCATCTGCCATACTTTCAACAATTGTATGTACATTCCTTTCCTATTCTTTTCAATCTACAAGTTTTATCAATTTCAATTATTTAATGCACTTAGAATTTTTTAATAGAATGTTATTTCTCATAGGTATGCAATGCCAGCCAAAAATAAGTCGACAAAACCAAGAAAAGACATACATAACAATAGAACATCAACAACTATTGTAAGTAGCTTCCTTTCGTATTCTTCTCAATCTACAAGTTTTATCATGCACATAGAATTTCTAATAGAATGTTATTTCTCACAAGTACGCGATGGCTACTTAAAATCACTCTACAAAACAAAAAAAGACATACAAAACAATACAACATCAACGACTACTCAATACTTTGATTCAATTTTGTGACCAACATTTTACATAACATCAATTATGTAATTCATAAATATATACAGAAAATAGTTGTATAACATGCTAGCAACGCCAGCATGGGGTTTGGATGGTGGATAACGTAATTTTTTTGGGTCCAACACATTAAATTGGTTGGGTTTTATACAGTCTAAAATAGAAAACATTTGTAATAACTACTTTATTTTTCTCTTCCATACTGTACATCATGCTACATTCAACAACATGGGGGATGGTGAGTGGTTAACTTCATATTTTGGGAACAACTGTAAACATTGGTTGGGTTATGTACAATTATATATTTACATATCTATAAAGATTATTGTTTTCTATTCCTTTCATTACTTGCAATTGTTGCTTCAATTGCATTGTTTCTCTATTATGCTTCTACAAACTCATTGCATTTTTCTATAACTTTCATTCCTTGCATATTTTCCTTTATTTGCTTCTTTCTCTATAGTTCCTTTCCAATCACACCTATCGGCCTCCTGTTGTGGGTACTCCCCCTGCAACTGCTAGTTTTATTTGAAAAGGATAGAGCTAATCTTTACCATCAACAGTTGACATCTTATCATAATCCTGCAAGACAATTCAAATTCTTTGAACCATCGATTCTAGATGTTTTGACTAAGTGGAATTTTGCCTTGCAAAAATAGAATTGGCAACGTGTTTTATTTTCTCACAATATTATCTTTAGTACAAGTTAATGCTTTTCTTATGAACTTCACCTTCCACAAGTGGTATTGACATGAAAATGACAACCATTTTGCTCAAAATGAGATTTAAGTGCAAAGATGTAAGGGCTCATTAATTCTAATTATGTGGTACTTCATGAAAGTTGCTCGTTTGCATTTATCAGAACAACTCAAATCCATATTAAGATTTCACAAGCTATTTTATTAAGATTGGACACATAGCCAAAATAAATTAAATAAATCTAATTTAAAAAATATTTAATTTTTATAAAAAAAACCACTCGTGGTTTGTTCTCCATTTTATATTCTTCTACTACTAAGGTATATTTTAACTTTAAAATAAATGTATAAGAAATGATTATATGACATTAATTTTATAAAAAAATATAATGTGGTTAAATTATTTTATATGATATTTTTAAAAATGAAATTATAGTTCATAATTAATTACAAATTATATTATATTGATATAATTATATTTGTTATTTCATATAAAATTTTGTTGAATATAAGTTATATAATTTTTATGCATTTTATTATAGTATATAATTAATAAGTAACATGCGTTCATTTTATATATATTATAAATAAATTTTATTATTATATATTATATTATAATGTAAATTATTAAATTTATTTCTAAGATAATATTATAAGTTTTATATTTTGATTGATTCAAAGTAATACTTCTAGAGATAGTTGGGTTTTCTATGATAAATTTTTACTTGAGTTTCACCACTAATCACCTTTAGACATAATATACCTTGTATTAATAATATTTTAGTTATATTTTTTAATAGGTATTATATTCTATAGTTTTTTATTAGCATAAAATAGGTTTTGAAGGGGTCCTAAAACCCTTACAAACATAAAGTTTCTATCAAATAATGGACTAGACTACTTGGCAATGAACAACATGTTTTATAAAGGACATGAAACCTTCGGAACTTAGGAGGATCTTGTTGGGATTAAGGTGTCTTGACCTTTGCAAATCCTAACATTGGCTAATGCATTTATTTATTAATTTATTATTTATTGTCTATAAATGTCTATTCATCTAGTGGGATCCACAGGCTTGGTGGCATCCTACTTGGCGATGTCTATATGACACATATGCTACACATGTGGAGATAGGAATCCCATGTGAGGATCTTGACAAGTGTTGACCTATCACAAATTCTATAACAAAATGGACAAGTGGCAGGAGATACCTTTTGCATGTACAGGGTTATGATGAGTTGCAAGAGAATAAGCTAAAATTAGTCATTTATGATGGATTCTCTTACAACTATAAGTGTTGTAAGATATGATAGTTGTAAGATGTGTAAGACCATTTGTCATACCTTGAAATAGTAAATTTTGAGTGCCCAACTTAGGAGGTTTGAATGGGGAGTCATTTGGAGATGTGCATGTGTCATTTGCATGCTTTTTGGTGGCCTAAAAATAGGGCCAAATGTTATGCATGACCTCATCTTGATGCTTCACCTAGAAGCTTCCTGTTGAGTTGTATTTCTCTATAAAAAGTAGTCTTGAGGAGTGTTATGTTATGTAATGTTTGCAAGTGAAGTGTTATGCTACCGAAATTAATCCCGGTTGTGGGTTGTAGTTGTAGACTCTTGTTAAAGAAGCTAAGCGCTAGTATTGTATTGTAAGATTTTGATTACTGGAATACAAAGTACCGTGCTTTTAGAGTGTTGGGTTTTTTACCTAAAAGGTTTTCCCCATAATATATCTTGTGTTCTTTATTTATCTTTATGCATGTTTATTATCTCTCTATGAATGTGTTTCTATTTCTATAATAGAATATTTGTAAGAAAATTTGTACTATCTGCCCTACTAGATTAGTGTTAGGAAGTGTTTTCTGCACCTTAGCTTCCTTTCAGTTGGTATTAGAGGCTAGCCAGTTTTGGTTCTATTATTGGGTAGTGGATTTTTTGTAGTAATCTCAGTTTGAGTGGGATATTTTGTAGAGTATTTTCAAAATCTTGTTGCAGGAAGAAGATGGAAAGCACATCTGTAAAATTTGATATGGAGAAGTTTAATGGCAACAACTTCAAACTGTGGAAGTTGAAAATGGAAGATATGCTCATGGATTGAGATCTATGTGCGACAATATCTGGAAAAAAAACTTAGAATATAGCACAGGATATTTGGATACAATGGATCAAAAAGCTAAGGGCCTTATAAGGCTCTGTTTGGTAGACTCTGTATTATTAAATGTCCATGAAGACTGTGAAAGATCTTTGGAAGAATCTTGGAGATGTTTATCAAGCTAAATCCTTGGTAAAAAAGCTTTTTCTGAGAAATAAAATGTATTCTCTAAGGATGGAAGATGGAGGATCTATTGTTGATCATCTCAATATATTCAACATGATTATTGGTCAATTAATTTATGTTGGTGACAAGATTGAGGAGGAGGATTGTTGCATGCTTCTATTGTTTTCTTTGCCTTACTCATGGGACCACCTTGTTATGGCTATTGAGAGTACAACCACCAAGTTCAAGATGGATGAAGTGGTATCATTATTTCTGTCTAAAGAGATGCGAAGGAAGACTTCTAAGATAGCTAAGGAGGCCCTTATATTTCATGGTAGATCAAAAGAGAAAGGCAAGAAGAAGGACAAGAAAGATGAAAAAGGTGGATCCAAATCCCATGGAAGATCTAAATCTCCTCGAAAGTCCAAGGCGAAGTGTTAGAATTATAGCAAAATCGGTCATTTTCGTAAAGAATTTAAGGAGGAGAAAATGAAGAAGAAGAGACCCTTTGATTTATATTTAAACAAATCCTCTCAGGATGATGGTGAAGCATTTGTTGCAGCCTTGGCAACGCATACATTGGAAGATGTGTGGCTAATCAATTCAGGTGAATCTTTTCACATGATCTCACATCGGGGTTGGTTTTCAAAGTATGAAGAATACGACGGTGGAAAGGTGTATCTCGGTGATGAATCTAATTTGAAGGTTGTTGGCCATGGAAGAGTCAATATTATATTTCTGGATGGAAGAGTGAAGGGGATTGATGGTGTAATGAACATCCCAAGTTTAGCATGGTATCTACTCTTTGTAAGTAAGTTGAGTGATGTGGGTATGCAAGTTGTTTTCTTACAAGGTGGATGTAAGATGACTAAAGGTTCTATGGTGCTATCTAAGGGTGTTTGGATAGGCACCTTGTATAAGCTGGATGCATGCATTATGTAGTGTAATAGTGATTTCAAGAAGAGGGTTCTATATTCTTCATTCTCACCATTAGATTGAACTGTGAAGAGGACTATTGCTTCTACATTCGATGGTCATTCTATCTAGGTACCTAAAGCATGCCAATGCTATGTAGATGAAATTACCAATAGAGAAGACAATGTTATGGCACCAAAGACTTGGTCACATTGGTGAGAAGGCTCTCAAAACCTTGAAAAGTAAATGCCTTGTAGAGGAGCTTGAAGATTGTAATCTTGAGTTCTATTTCTATGAACACTGCATCTATGGTAAACAAAATCATGTTTAGTTTTACTCTAGTTCTCACAAGTCTTCTGGTTGTTGGACTTGATACATTCTGATGATTTTGGTCCTATTAATGTTCCTTCAATTTCAAAATCTGTCTATTTTGTTTCATTCATTGATGACTACAGTAGAAGGACAATTTTTTATTTTCTTAGAAGCAAATCTGAATTCTTTAGTCAGTTTAAGGAGTTTAAGGCTCTTGTTGATAATTAGACTAGTAGAAAGATAAGTGTTTGAGGACTGACAATGGTGGTGAGTTTTGCTTAGTAGCTTTTGACAGGTTCTGTAAGGATCACGGGATTGAGAGGCATAAGACAACTCCATACACCCCTTAGCAAATTGGAGTTGTAGAGAGGATGAACAAGATGTTGATGGAGAGGGCTAGGAGTATGCTTAGTGGTGCTAGCCTCAAACAAAAGTTTTGGGCTGAAGTAGTAGCCACTGCCTACTATTTGGTAAATAGATCTCCTATATCAGCACTTGTTGATAAAACACCTATGGAGATGTGGTCAGGAAAGAAGCCCTCGATGAGACATCTCAGAGTATTTGATTGTGAATTTTATGCTCATGTTTTGAATGAAAAGAGATCTATGTTGGAGAACAAGGCAATGACGTGTAACTTTCTCGACTATGGTGTCGGTGTAAAAAGGTACAAGCTTTGGGATCCGGTGTTAGAGAAGGTTATCTATAGTAGCAGTGTTATTTTTAGAGAGATGAAACCTTCCAATATTGAGCTACAACTAAAGAAAGAAAAGAAACAAAATAAGGAGGTTGTTCAAATTCCTTCTAATCCTAAGAAAGAAGAACTACAAGCTTCTAGTGGACCTAATTATGAGGAGAGTTCTAGAAACTCTAAAATTTTTGAAGAATATGAAGAACCTCAACCTCAACCTTTGAGAAGGTCTACTCATGATAGGTGGAAACCTGATAGATATGGGTATTCACCGGATAGGTTTGGATATTCATTGTTAGATTCTAGTTGTATTTTTTGTTTGATTGCTAACATTGATCAGCCTAGGAATGTTAGAGAGGCTATAAGTATGCATGATGTAGATTCATGGATGGAAGCCATAAATGATGAGATGGAATCTTTGAAGAAGAACAATACTTGGGATTTGGTACCTTTGCTTGGAGGACATAAGCCCATGCAATACAAATGGGTGTTCAAGAAAAACTTGGGTCTTGATAATAGTGTTGATAAGCATAAAACATAGTTGGTCGCGAAAGGGTATCCCTTGGTTGAGGGAATAGATTATGGTGATATTTTATCTCCTATTGCAAAGCTAACATCCATTTGATTCTTGTTATCACTTTCTTTAGTTCATGATTGGGAAATCATGAAAATGGATGCGAACATAACATTCCTTCATGGTGATTTGGAGGAAGAAATTTATATGTCATAGCTAGAGCATTTCATAGTGAAAGGTAAATAAAATTTGGTTTGCAAGTTGAAAAAGTCGTTGTATGGTTTGAAACAATCTCCTAGGATGTGGTACCAAAACTTTGATATCCATGTGTTGAGTTTGGGATTTTAGAATTCTAAATCTGATCAATGTGTTTACATTAAAATTAATAGTGGTCGCATTCCCATTATTACATTATATGTGGATGATATGTTACTATTTGGGAATGGAGATTTGATTTCTGACTCGAAGTCTTAGTTGTCAACACAGTTTGATATGAAAGATTTAGGTGCAGCTAGGTACATTCTGGGGATGGAGATTAGAAGGGATAAATCTAATAGAAAGATTTGGTTAAAATAGAGTAAGTATGTGAATTGGGTGTTGGAGAGATTTATCATGTCATCTTGTAGATCCATGATATTTCTTGTTGCATTGGGAATGAAATTATCTTGTGGAGGATTGTCCAAGATATCCTTCTAAGATGGAGAACATGGCCAGTGTACCATATGCAAGTGCAGTTGGTAGTCTCATGTATGCTATGGTCTATACAAGACCAGATATTTCCCAACCAGTGGGAGCCTTGATTCGATATATGGCTAATCTTGGATGGGTGCATTGGAATGCAGTTAAGAGAGTGTTCAAATATTTGAGGGGTACTTTTGAGTATTCCTTTTATTATCATGGTTATCCACCAGTGGTTATGTTTTTACTATGAATGGTGGTGCTATTAGTTGGATGAATAAGTGGCAAGCTATAGTCACTTTGTCCATGACAGAAGCAGAGTATATGGTAGCTACTCATGCTTGTAAGGAATCCATTTGGCTTAGGTGGTTGTGTTCAGATATTGGATTTGATGTATGATTTATTACTATGTATTGTGATAGTCAGAGTGCTATTTGCTAAGCAAATAATCCAACTTTCCATGCCATAATGAAGCACAACAATGTTCAGTTTCATTTTGTTTAAGATATGGTAGAAGATGGGAAGTTGACACTTTGATGAATATTGCAGATGCATTGATGAAACCAATGAGCAATATAGAAAAGATTAGATAGTATTGTATTTCTATGGGCCTCTCAGCCCCCTGTAGTTGATTTATGGGCTATTTGAAAGGTCTTCAACAAGTGGGAGAACGTTGGGATTAAGGCGTCTCAACCTTTTCAAATCCTAACATTGGCTAATACATTTATTTATTAATTTATTATATATTGCCTACAAATGTCTAGTGATCTAGTGGGATCCACAGGTTTGCTGCCATCCTACTTGGTGATGACTGTATGACAAATATACTACACATATGGAGATAGGCATCCCACATGAGGATCTTGACCCTTTTCAACCTATGATAGATTTTGTGGCAGAATGAACAAGTGGCAGGAGATACCTTTTGCATGGAGAGGATTATGATGAGTTGTAAGAGAATAATCTAAAATTAGTCATTTATGAGAGATTGTCTTACAACTATAAGTGTTGTAAGATATGACAGTTGTAAGATGTGTAGGCACATCTGTCATAGCTCAAAATAGTAAATTTTGAGTGCCCAACTTAGGAGGTTTGAATGGGGAGTCATTTGGAGATGTACATGTGTCATTTGCATGCTTTTTGGTGGCAAAAAAATAGGGCCAAATGTTATGCGCGACCCCATCTTAATTCTTCATCTAGAAGCTTCATCTCACATTGTATTTCTTTATAAAAGGTAGTCTTGAGGAGTGTTATGTAATGTAATGTTTGCAAGTGAAGTGTTATGCTGCCAAAATTAATCGAGGTTGTGGGTTGTAGTTGTAGACTCCTATTGAATAAGCTAAGTGTTGGCATTGTATTGTAAGATTATGATTACTAGAATACAAAGTATTGTGATTTTCAAATGTGGGTTTCTTTTACCTGTAAGGGTTTTCCCCATGATATATCTTGTGTTCATTGTTTATCTTTATGCATGTTTATTCTCTCTATGAACGTGTTTCTATTTCTATAATAGAAGATTAGTAAGAAAATTTGCACTATCTTCCCCATTAGATTAGTGTTAGGAAGTGTTTTCCACACCTTAGATTCCTTTCACATCTAGATACCAAAACTCAAAGTTTGCACAAAACATAAACAAAAGAATTAGAGAAGCCACAACCAACCAAAAACCAACCAGCCATCAAGTTTAAAAGATTACAAAACATGATAGCAAAAGGTCCAAGTCAGCATACAATATACCAAAGAATAAGGGTTTTAAATGGCACCTTCAACCAACAAGAAGGTTTTTCCTAGGCTCCCATAACATGAAGCAGAGTCTCTAGGCTACAAAAAATGACAAATCCCAAACCCAACCAAAAACAAAGACTAGCCAAACTGGGCCCTTGAAAACTGCTAGCATCCAGCCTATCTCTAAGAGAAACAAGAAATATAGGCTTTTTTTGAGCTCACTCAACCTAGAGAATGGGATTTACATGGATCCCACAACCTGCATTGGGTTTTGAATTAGCTCCCAAAACCAACCTCAAATTATGTTCTGATATGGCTCCCAAAACCAACAAGATGACACTAGCAAAGACTAACCAGCTGATAGTTATCTCCCATCTAACAAAGCACATAATGATGATAATTAATAGAATTGAGATTAAAAACCTTCCAACCTCTCCACCTCAATAGGAGATATAGGAAAGAACTCAATAGAAAGACTAGTCTTAGATCCAATCTAGCCAAGAGTCAGCACAACATCAAATCCACAACAGTAGTTCCTAGCATCAGCAACAACATCCACCTCCACCTCAATAAAAGATAGGTCATCTCCAACACGATCCATCTTCACCTCTAAAGAAGATGGGACCACCTCTATAGGAAGGACCAGAGAAAACCAAGAAATGGGAAGAATGCCAACAAAAGGGCCAAGAAAGATAGAAACAATCATGATTTCTCATAGAGAAGGTGCTTTCGACAACACTAGGGGAATCAATACCCTCAACCATCTCCACAAAGAGAAAAAATTTAAACAAGAAGGAATGAAGGAAAAAATGAGCAATAACAAACAACACCCTCCAAAGACTAAATAAAAGATTTGGGAATCAAAACAAGATCATCAACTTCCCAAAACTCTACTTCAAAAGAGGCCTGCAAGATAACATAAAGAGATCCAAGAGAATCTGTAGCCCCAAATCTATGAGAAATGTCTTCACTAGCCAAACTTGTCATCTCCATGAAGAGAAACAAGACCACCTCCATAGGAAGACCAGAAGAGACCCAAACAAACACCAAGATGCTGCCCCAAAAGATAAAAACACTTAGGTCCATGATATCCCCCAAGACAGTGCTTCAAAACATAGAGCGCTCCACCCCACAAAGACCAAGAAAGGAAAGGAAACAACAACTACAACCACCAAGAAACCACCAAAAGCTCCAAAGTTTCAACCACCTTGCCCACCAAACAAGGGAGAAAAAAGGCCCCCCCTGAGATACAAACCAAAAAATCAATAAAGGGCCACCAATGAAAGCACACCCAAAATAAAGACCAATGTCCCCCAAAGCCAAGAGCCTGTCATGAACTCCATCAATCCTAACATAAGAAATGCAGGACCAAGCCCTAGCCATCCAATCGCACACCACCACCAAAATGAAGAAAACGCCCATGAGCTCTCTCAGAATAACCAAAAAAACATTTGCCACAGAGGATACAACAACCAAAAAGCATAAAGGAGAGCATAGCACGAACAAAGCACCCCCAAATGATAGAGAAGAAACAACTAAAGAAATAAGAGGATAGTCCTTAGCAGCCCCAACATCTTCGACCCCTGCCTCACCCCACATAGTGACAAAGGAAGCAAACAATCCAAATGTTGAGACATGGACCAACTAGGACTCAAACCTAGGACCTTCCATATGCTACTGGAGTGCTCTACCACTGAGCTACTGGCCCCTCTTGGACCAGTCCATTATTGGTCTGAGTGTGGCTTATTTCCAACACCAACACTCCCCCTTAAGCCACACCTCTTATGTGCTTGGGGCTCCTAGCCTGGACCTAGCTCTGATACCATGTTGAGATGTGGACCAGTTGGGACTTGAACCTAGGACCTTCCATATGCTACTGGAGTGCTCTACCACTGCGCTATTGGCCCCTCTTGGACCAGTCCATTGTTGCTCTGGGTGTGGCTTATTTCCAACACCAACATGTAAATGATGTTCAATTCTCAATTCAATATGCAAGATACATTCTAGTTATAATTTTATTGATATATGTATTGTCTATTTATATGATAAATCTGATTATATTCTTTTGTATGGTAGGTGAGAGGAGCATTTTATATTTTCTATGTCCTATATCACGAATGCCACTTAATATAAGTATATAACAAATGGGCATGGTCAAGCAATGCCTTGATCGGTCATGACCGATCAAGACATTACTTAATCATGCCTCTTTGTTTATAGTAAACAAATGCATGTTCAACATAAATGCCAATTGGTGTGGAAGGAGTATTACAACCGATGTCTATTGGTGTTCGCTTAATGCTAACAACCGATAGTTATCAGTGTGTTAGCCTTAACAACTGATAACTATCGGTGACCTTTGTTATATTGCCACCCGATATCATATGCATCTTGATATATTATATGCAATCCGATATATTATATGCAACCCGATATATTATATGGAACCCGATATACATTAATCAGCGTTTTTCATTAATCATTTAATTATCATTGTTTATGTTAATCGATATACATCTAAATACAAGATTTATTAGATTGATGAACATAAACAAAATATATAGTATGATTATCAATAGGTTATTTATATGCAAATGTAAAATGGCTATCAAAGAGGAATTAATTGCTTGAAGGTTTTATCATAGTTATCGATATGATAAGTGATTGAATGAGAGACTTCATTTATCTCTCATTCAATCATTTATCTTACCGAAGCTATCATGCATTAACACTCCCTCTTAGCTAGGTAAGATGAAATGTAGACAATATATTCAAGCATCACAATTCAGTTGATAGTAATCATTTTAAACATTCATGGGAAATCATACCACCTAATCATTTGGTATGATGTATCACTAAAACACATGATACTGAAGTCCATCACATCAATCTTGTGATTGACAGGATATCACTTAAGCATGTGATATCAGTATTGCCTAAACATGCAATACTTAAGGATAATCATATGAGAAAGATTTAAATTCTCATCTTAGAAAATAATATCACCTAATCACATGATATGAAGTATCACCTAAACATGTGATACAAATGTCCATCATGTCAATCTTGTGATGATAGGACATCACCTAAGCATGTGATATCAGTACTACCTAAACACGCAATACTTAAGGATAATCATATGAGAAGGATTTAAATTCTCATCTTATCCAAGTTGTGGTATGTGCACAAAACACTTTATACAAATGTTTTACCACAACACAATCATGGTACATCCATGACACACCAGAGATCCAACATGATAACTGGTTTGGATACTATAAGATCGTCACCTTACAATGTCTACATACAAGTGTTCATTATCTAGAGAGATTGTCACCTCTTAGATATGAACCCAAGGGATAAAATCCAAAATGTCCTTTCGTGACAAAGAAGTTTACACATTAAACATCTTATTGATATGCAAATATAAATTACAAAACATATTACCTTTCTATCATACCTAAACCTTTTTTGAAGTGAGCAACCTTTACTCTGGAAAGAGGTTTGGTCAGAATATCTGTAGTTTGATCTCCAAGCGAAAACCCTCCTACTCAAGGGAGAAAAACCCAGCATAAAATATCTTCTTTATATATCAAATATGTCTAGCAATAATGCAAGATATGGGCCTAATATATGTTGCTTCACTACTTGAGGCAAATTTCACAAGAACAAATCTGATTGGCCTTCTTCACAGGATCGATCTTCTCTAGCTAATATATAAATTTATCTTCACATGAATTGAATGGATTAGAGAATAAGTTTGCATCTTCTATATATTTGAGGGAGGAACCCTTTTGCAAGGGGTTGGTCCTCAATGACACCATATGTCTCATCACAAGGGTGGCCACTTCAATATCAACACTCCCTCTTAGCTAGGGAGGAATCCTTGTTAATAATATAGTCATGAAATAACATTCACCATGGCTACTCCTAGAGGGTGGAACAAGGGCCTCCACCTCAAAATTTTCCCTCATAGAGAAGAGTGTATTAACAAGGGCTTGCTCCTCAAACTTCTATCTCATAGAGAAGAGTGTATTAACAAGGGCTTGCTCCTCAAACTTCTATCTCAAAGAGAAGAGTGTATGAAGCATATCTTCATGAAGGTGTGGCTCCCTCTGAACCTGATATCAACCTTCTGACCTCCTTGTCTAAGGTTGCTTCTGATGAAATGTTAGACTCCCTCTAGATCTGATATCAACCATCTGACCTCCTTGCTTCTGATGGAATGTTAGACTCCCTCTGAATCTAATATCAACCATCTGACCTCCTCTTCGAAGAACCAGATCACAAGAACAAATTGTATGGGTTCTTCTTCTTTGATAAATACTTACTGCCATCAACTCAGTCCTATGACTGCAAGCATCGAGTTCTTTCTCCCTTGAATGAAATCTCTTATGCTTCTTGGTCTGTCCTTTCTTTATCTCGAAAGATCACCTGCAAAACATGACTTATAGAAGTTTGGCATGTACTTTAGCAAATTCACCACCAGTAGCATGAGCAAGGGCCCTTATGGTCAACATTGCTTCCTCATGGACTGTTGCACTTTTGTAGGAAAATACTTGTTTATATAATGGAATTGCAGAATCTCAGAATCTCCACTAAAGTCCCCTCCATATTCTTCCTGAATTCTTCATCACAAATAGTTCTTCAAAACTCTATAGCCTAAAGAGAAACAAGCTCTTCATCACTTTTAACTATTTTTGTTGTGATTCTAAAGATTTCCTGCATGTAAGGGGCAAGTTTCTCATAGTATGTTGAAGAAATTGAAACAAGATATTCAAATGCAACTTGTCGTGTGCGGACACATACTAACAATGTTGATTTACAAATAATACGCATAATGTAATTGCATGAATTAATAACTGTAGACGTATAAAAATGACCATATTCCTAAATGAATATTTCATGTTCATTTCTCTATTTAATTAAATCCAATTTAATTAAATTATCCACATTCTTCTATTTTATTAAGTAAATTACTCAATTTATTTAAATAAAATTCACTATACCATTTAATGAATAAATCATTTTATTCAATTAAATCCCCCCTATCCACTTTTAATTAAATTCAAATTTAATTAAATAGTTGTCCTAAATTGAATAAATCTAATTTATTTAATTTCTCCAAATTGCAACCAAATTGAATTAAATTACTTTATTTCAATTAAATCCTATTATCCCTCCATCCACTTCCAAAATCCCAAACCCCTTTCTAAATCCCTTCTAGAATCTTCTAATCACTTCTAATTAACCTAACCCCTCCTCTAAACTTTGTCACATCCCTAAGCAAAGGGAAGTCACTTCTCAAACCTCAAAGTCTTTGATAACCATTCAAGGCTTTCAACCTTCAACCACTTAATTCCTCAAAGTCTCCAATAACCATTAAAGGCTTCCAACCTTCAACCACTTAATCCCCCAAAGTCTCCAATAACCATTAATGGTTAACTCAAACCCTCTTACATGGTTAATGAATTTGTTTTAACTCAACCTTCACCCAACCCAAGGGTCTCATCAGGCCTTTAATGCTTTGACCATGATTATCTCTTAATCATTTGCACAAAGGTTTATCCTTGGATTAACTCTTAATCCATTGGGTAAACCTAACTTAAGCTTGACCCTTACCTTCTAGATAACCATGAGGTCTCCTCAGGCATTTAAAGCCTCCAACCCCTTCTCTTAACCCAACCCTATGTTGACACTTGTCACCATTTCATTGGTGCCAATTACAAACATGGATCCCCAACTTTCATACTCAACCCTTGATTGAATCTTTCAATCCTGACCATCCATTGCCCTATTTTTGCTATAAATAGAGCTCCCATTCCTCCATTTTGATCATCCTCCAAATTTGTATTATCACACTTATGCTTAAATACATTCAAGCTCATATATCATTTTATGCTCATCATTTAGCCTCTCTCTAGAATAGAAATTAGTCTAAATATGCATGTTTAGAATACTTTCTTTATCATTTAGCTCAATCGTAGACTAAATATATCATGTTAGGATAGTATTCATACTAACCTTGTCATCTCATCATCTAGTTTATTGCATTTCTAGAATCATACATAGCTTAGCATACCTTTCATTCTAAAATATATAAAAACATCCCTCATTCTTGCATTTGCCATCCCTAAACCATTTTGCTCAGTGATCTGAGAGCAAAAACATTGGTTTGAGGGACATTGTGAGATAGAGAACAATGGGACCCACCTTGGGAAGCTGAGTAATACTCCATTGCTCCATAGCTTGCACCAAGAAGTCCTCTGTGTGTGTGTGGACAAGTCTTTCAACAATATTTTCACATATTAAGTTTTATCAGCCCACTTTTCCCGCATACAATAACTACATATGAAATTCATGACCATTAATCAAACATGGATTACTTATCTCTTTGTTTATTAGTCTTCCTCGCAATCCAACAATTGTTCATCCCTGATGCTTTGCACTTGAAGATTTAGATCTCATTTGATGGTTGCTCTTTGATACACGTACTTTAAGTTGTTGTGTTCATTTGACATAACCAGGATCTGTGAGATGTTTAGCCCATATGCCACGCATAGGACACTCAGCAGTATCATTGTGGCATCGATCTTCCTCAATAATCTTCCCAGCCATGCATTCAAATGAAGACCCTTCTCTGCAAATCTATGCATGTCAATAAGTTTCCAATGTTGTGGCGCTAGCGCCAAACAACATTAAGGGTAAACCTTAATGCCTAGTTCAATAGATGGAACTACCAGTTCATTTGCTCTAGTTTCATAAAGACATTTGTGACTGCATCTTGTCTACATGTAATTGCATCATCCAGAGGTGTCTGTTTTGGGTCATCTTGAACATCTACTTCAACTCTCTTCTCAAAAGCAAATGAAATGTTTTTGCATGACCCTACCGAGAAAACAAGATGAAGAGAAGTTTCTCAATCTTCATATTTGTTTGGAGTATTTATCAACTGTTTTCCTCCATTGCATTCCTCCAACAAAAATCCTACAACTTTTATAATAGTATTATCTTCAATACACCTTACAACATCTAGAGTTGTCAATGCATTATCTATTAAATAGAATGATCCAACCCTAGTTCCGCAATCTAATAAACTCATTACTACCAATAGAACATGTCCTGCCTTCTTTTCCAACTGACTAGGAGCATGACCACCTGCTACAACGATTAGGAGCTTGTTTAGAAGATCATAATTTCTGATCTAGTTGTTTCTCTTCCACCTTGCATTGCTTTGTAGTGTCTTCTTGTAAAATGGAAGATAATCTCTCCCACATTTTCATGCTACATACTCTATTATCTTTGTAGTGCAACTGTATCCATAACTATGTTCACGAGGTGTGTGTACTATGTCATCGCCTCTGCAAAAACAACATGCGATAATATCCATCAATTTATGTTTCATTACTCTATGGATGTGATAGACCTCTTCATGCGGCATGTTCGAACCCATCCTTGTATAGAAAGGCATTTGACAAGATAATCTTGTCTCATGGTAGGAATGCCCGACAATTTATCATACAGTCATTGTTGTCTGATGATAACAAGGCACTGCGAACAAGTGTTCATCCATAGTGCACTGGTTATTCCTGTGATCTTATGGATAGTTAGAGACACATATCCACCATCAAACTTTGACTTGCAACCTTCCTTATTGCCTTGTTTGATTTACATAGAATTGCTCCCTGGTGATTCCACAAAGAACTTGGCTTTTTAATGTGCAAACTGCAGTTGATTCCCTGAGAGTAAAGTCGATCTCCCTTAATATCTAGATTGCATTAGAATAGGCAATCAGGATATCCAAATCACCATTCTTAAAGAAGTTTCAACCTAGATGAGGAGTTTTCCAATTGCTTCAACAAATCTGATAGGATCTTTAAATTTGATGGCGCTACCCATTAGAATAATTTTGATGCTTGAATATATGCTTCTTTGAATTTTCCACAGAATTGAGCAGCCTCAGGTTTGATTTAACTATAGCTCTGATACCATGTAAATGATGTTCAATTCTCAATCCAATATGCAAGATACATTCTAGTTATAATTTTCTTGATCTATGTATTGTCTATTTATATGATAAATCTGAATATATTCTTTTGTATGGCAGGTGAGAGGAGCATTTTATATTTTCTATGTCCTATATCATGAATGGCACTTAATATAAGTATATAACAAATGGGGCATGGTCAAGCAATGCCTTGATCAGTCATGACCGATCAAGACATTACTTGATCATGCCTCTTTGTTTATAGTAAACAAATGCATGTCCAACGTAAATGCCAATCGGTGTGGGAGGAGTATTACAATCGATGTATATTGGTGTTCGCTTAATGCTAACAACTGATAGTTATCAATGTGTTAGCCTTAACAACTAGTAACTATCGGTGCAGACTAACACTCGATAACTATCAGTGACCTTTGTTATATTGACACCCAATATCATATGCATCCTGATATATTATATGCAATCTGATATATTATATGCAACCCGATATATTATATGCAACCCGATATATATTAATCAGTGTTTTTCATTAATCATTTAGTTATCATTATTTATGTTAATCGATATACATCTAAATATAATATTTATTAGATCGATGAACATAAACAAAATATATAGTATGATTATCAATAGGTTGTTTATATGCAAATGTAAAATGGCTATCAAAGAGGAATTAATTGCTTGAAGGTTTTATCATAGTTATCAATATGATAAGTGATTGAATGAGAGACTTCATTTATCTCTCATTCAATCATTTATCTTATCGAAGCTATCATGCATTAACACCAAACACCCATCTGATCTGGGAAGGAGGAGGATTAGTCAACAATAATGCAGGTAGAAAGAACCCTCCAAAAACATCCTGGACAGAGAAAAGTGAGAGCAAGCCATAGAACACACAAATCCCAAGCCCAGCAGAATCATGTGCCTCCCCATCACCATCATTGTTTTCATCTACCTCATCTTCTCCTTCCTTGGATTCCCCTAAAATCCTCGCTCCCACCTCGCCTCTCGCCTACCTCATTTCAAACTCCAGATATTGTAATCTATAGTTATTATAAAATATAATACATAATAAATAATTTTAATTAATATATAATAAATTTTTAATGTAGTATAAATTAAATTATATTCGCTCCCTCTCTCACCTTGTCTAGCTTTATCTTCTCATCTCTCCATCTCTCTCTCTATTTATGTATATCCATCTCTTTACCTCTCAATATATCACCTCCTATATCGTTACCTTTCTATCTCTCGATGTAATATGATGGTATAAGAGTGGGTATGCAACCCTTTCTAGGGTTAACTTCCCCAAATAGTTTCCTCATCAACTGCTACCTGCTTAGGTGAAGCAGAGACAAAATCCTAGTTAAGGATATACTATACCAACAATTTCTAAGAAGGCTTGAATCTTTTAAACATTAAGATGTGTTGGTATTATGGATGACTTTGTCATGTGTTGCATTGGTTTTGCCATTGATGTCAACACTTATCTTCCTAGAGGTCTACATTGTTGATTTGGTACTCTGGTTATATTGGTTTGTTGTTGAACTAGCACATTATGAATATTGGCTTGTGCATAGTTACCGGTATATATTTCACCGACAGCTCAGGAAGTTGATGATGACTTGTTATCATCTGGAGATCATTTGGTTATGTCAAAGACATGGATTGGATGTTTGCATTTTGTGTTTTGCATATTGGACTGATCAGGTTCATAGATTTTCCTTAACCAGTGTAGATAGTTCCAGGTTATGAACCAGCATATGATATCATGTTCTAGATCCGCACGACACGATTTGGTAATGATTTATTGATTGGATAATGTGTAAATGTATTGAGGCCGACATATTGTATTGCACCAAGACTTATTTTATAATTGATTAAAATTTAATATCTTTTAAGAGCCAATCTAATGATGAGGTCTTAGGTTTTTTATAAATAATTGTAAGATCTTATTTGCAAGATGTAAGCATACATGTTGAGATCATTGTGAAGAGTGAAAATAAGCAGATCCTTGTGCGAATCACACAGATATCATCTAAAGGTTGAAGGAAGGTTGTTAGAGGTTTTGAAAGTGTTTGGTCCTCATGCTCAGAGCTTAAATTGATACTAAATCCAACATTGAAGATGCTATATTGAAGCAGTACATTGATTATTGGATTTAACCATCCAACTATGTAGTCAGTGTGATTCCTATTTTGTGATTGAGCAATGAGCTCTAGGCGGTTGGCCTTTCTGCAGTTGTAAACCCCATTATTTTATTCACTTACTATCTGTAGTAGTATCATTTGATTGTGGGTAAGGTTTCCCATAGTGGTTTTTTCCATTATAGCATTTTCACATCAAAATCTATGTGTCATGTGTTGTGGATGTTGTTTTCATTTCTGTTTCATGCATTAAGTTGTACCGGTATTAATATAACTATTAATCTATTTTGTCGGCACTGAGTTTTAAGTTGGAATAATTTATTTTGGGTTGCAATTATTGACAATTGATTCATCCCCCCTCTTGGTTGTCCTTCTCGATTCCTAACAATTGGTATCAGAGCCTAGTCCTTTTTTGTGGAAGCCTAACAACTTTAGGAGATCCTATGGCAACAAATATATTCAAGAAGGACAATCCCAAACTTGATGGAACTAACTATGGTATATAGAAGATCAGAATGGAAATACATTTGAACTAAATTGGAAGAGATATATGGGATGTTACAAAGAATGGCTATGTTGCTCCTAATTAGAATAACCCTAATCCACCAACCTTAGGTAAAGACTTGGAGAATAATTGCAAAACAAGAGAAGCACTTCTAAGTGCATTATAAAATCAAGAAATCATGGGATTATCAAAAAGATCTACTGCAAAAGATATTTGGGATAAACTGGACACACTTAATGAAGGAGATTCCACTGTTAAAATTGCAAAACTGGAATGTTACCAGGTCAGGTATGCACATTTAAAAATGGAAGAGGATGAAAGAAATTATGCATCTATGGAAAGAGTTAATGAAATTATTTTAGGAATACAATGTTGTGGAGGATCTTTAAGTGAAGATGAAATTGTTTCTAAAATTTGAAGAGCTTTGCCACTAGCTTACAAAATGAAACTGACAGCTATTAATGAGTTGAGAACAATGCCTAATACATCAATATCTATAGATACTTTGGTTGGAAAAATTTCAGCATTTGAGCTTGAAGAGTTTGGCCCTGTTGCTACAATCAAGATTGATATAGCCTTCAAAGCATCAACATCATCATCTGATAAATCTAATTGGAAAGCAGTTTATGCAAAAGAACTTGAATATATCAGAAGAGAAAATGAAGAACTTGAAGCACTATTTGCAAGGAAGATGCCTAAAGGTCCAGGATGAAGTAAGTATGAAGGTAAAGCACCTTTCAAATGTTTTAATTGCATTAAAGTTGGTCATATGGCATCTAAGTGTCCTGATAGACATTCAAGACTAAGAGAGGAAGCAAAGAGAATATATTAACCTAACCCTGAATATCAGAGATACAAATTTAAGAAAAACAAAGATAAGTAATGTTACTATGCAGATGAAGGTGTTACAAATGACTCTAATGAAGATCCAACAAATAGTGGATGGGCATTTGTTGCAATAAAGGAAGATCAACCGACACTTGTTGTCAAACCGGTAGAGTAGGCGTTAGCAACAAAATTTGAAGAAAAGGATGAATGGATCATTCATAGTGGATGCTCGCATCATATGACTGGTGATAAAAGAAAATTCTTATCATTTTGGGAATATCATGGAGGTCTAGTAAGATTTGGAGATGACAAATCTTGTTTAATCAAAGGAAGAGGCACTATATCTTTGGATGGTAAGCACAATATTGACAATGTTTATTATGTTGAAGGTTTAAAGCATAATCTTTTGAGCATTGGTCAGTTAGTAGAAAAAGGATTTCAATTACAATTCAAAAATGGAAAATGCAAAATCACAAACAAAACTAGATTGGAGATTGCAACCGATAATCAGACTAAAGGTAATATATTTCATTTGAATACCAGCGATAAGACATGTTTGATTGCTTAGATTGATGAAAGTTGGTTATGGCATAAAAGACTCTGTCATGTGAATTTTGATTGCATTGTAAAGATCAATTCAAACAAGGCAGTAAGGGATTTACCTAATCTTGTGAAACCTCATAATCTGGTATGTAAGGAATGTCAAATGGGAGAGCAAGTTAGAACAACATTTAAGAGCATTTCTGATAAATCTAATAATATTCTTGACTTAATTCATACTAATTTATATGGTCTAGCAAGGACATGGAGTCCTCAAGGTGATAGATACTTTATGCTAATAATTGATGATTATTCTAGAATGTGTTGGGTTACTTTTCTCAAGGAGAAATCATAAGCTTTTGGGAGATTCAAGATATACAAGGCAATGGTAGAGAATGAAACCGGCAAGGAAATCAAATGTTTGAGATCTCATCAAGGAGAATTTACATCTAGGGAATTCAATGCATACTATGAAGAGAATGGAATCAAAAGACAACTATCAGCACCCTGGACACCCCAATAGAATGGAGTTGTGGAAAGAAAGAATAGAACTATACTGGATGCAAAAAGAACTATGATGATGAAAGAAAATCTACCTCATATGTACTAGAGAGAAGCAATAAATACAATAGTTTATACTTTCAACAGAGTTCACATGAAAGGTAAAACTGATAAGACCCCTTATGAACTATGGTTCGGTCATATTCCTACTCTTAAATATTTCAGAATATTTAGAAGCAAATGCTATATTAGGAGAGATAAGTCTATTGGCAAATTTGATCCTAGAAGTGATGAAGGAATATTTCTTGGTTATTCAACTAGAAGTAAGGTATATAGATGTTATAACAAAATATTGTAGAAGATCATTGAGAGTACTAATGTGAAGATAGATGAACATTTTAGAGGAGAATCAAGATCTATAGGTTCTAAACCGATAGTAGAAATGATTATAAATTAACCGGCATGGATTGCAGTAGAACATAATGAAGAACCAGTCACACCGGCATCATCATAGAACTCAACCGTGACTGAAGAACAACAACCTATAAATGGAAATTAGAATAAACCTAGGTATGTATAATTGAATCATTAAAAAAATCAAATAATTGGAAATAAAAATCAAGGTGTTATGACTAGAGGAAGATTGGAAAATGAAGAGGTATGTTTAATTTCTCAAGTTGAACCAACATCAGTTGTTGAAGCATGTGAAGATAAACATCCAATAAAAGCAATGGAAGATGAATTAGAATAGATTGAAAAGAATAATACTTGGACATTGGTTCCCCAACCTAAAGACAAAAATGTAATTGGAACTAAATGGGTATTTAGAAATAAACTTAATGAAGATGGTGAAGTAATTAGAAACAAAGAGGGATTAGTTTGTAAAGGTTATTCTCAGAAAGAAGAAATTGATTATAATGAAACTTGTGCACCAGTACCCAGAATTGAACTAGTAAGATTGTTTCTTGCATTTGCAGCTCACAAGAATTATAAGGTTTATCAGATGGATATAAAACATGTATTTTTGAATGGAGAAGAAGAAGTTTACATTGAACAGCCTGATGGATTTTCATTAACAAATGATAAGGATATAGTTTGCAGATTAAGAAAAGCTTTATATGGATTGAAGCAAGCTCCTAGAGCTTGGTATGCTAGACTAGATAAATATCTTCTAAAGCTTGGATAAACAAAAGGTAACACTGACAGTAATTTGTATTACAAAATTACCAATGATGACATTTTTCTTATTGAAGTATTTGTGGATGATATAATTTTTGGAGGTGAAGAAGAGCTATGCAAAGATTTTTCTAACAAGATGCAAGAAGAATTTGAAATGTCTATGATTGGAGATATAAAAAAATTTCTAGGTTTGCAAATTTCTCAAATAGATAAAGGTATATTCATTTGTCAAACAAAATACTTGAATGAACTTTTGAAGAAATTTGGAATGGAAAACTCCAAACAGGTAAGCACTCCTATGACTACAACTGATAAATTGACATCAAAGGATGATTCAGCTCCTATAAATCTGACAAGGTACAAATCTATGATTGGAGGGTTACTATATTTGACACAAACCAGACTTGATATAATGAATGTAGTGTGTATTGTTTCAAGATTTCAAAGCAATCCTAAAGAAAATCATGAAACTGCAGTAAAAAGGATTTTTCGCTACCTACAAGGCACGACAAATCTTGGTTTATGGTATCCTAAGAATGACAATTTTGAGTTATGTGCATATACAGATGCAAATTGGGTAGGAGATGTGGATGACAGAAAGAGTACCACTGGAGGCACATTCTTTCTTGGTAGAAGATTAATTTCATGGATAAAAACAAAGCAGACTTGTACATCATTATCAATAGCAAAAGTAGAATATATTGCAGCAACAACTAATTGCACTCAGGTATTATGGATCAAGCAAATGTTGAAAGATATAAAGGTAAAATGCAAAGAACCAGTAGTTATTTACTGTGATAACTCAACAGCAATAGATATATCAAAGAATCTGGTATTTCACTCTAAAACAAAGCATGTTTCTATTAAGTATAATTTTTTGAAAGAAAATGTTGAAGCAAATGAAGTGAGATTGGTTTATGTGAACACTAAAGAGTAAATTGTAGATATTTTTACAAAGCCTTTACCAAAGGAAAAATTTGAATATCTTAGAGAGAATCTTGGGGTAATCACTCCACTGACAGAGAGTTAAATGATGCAAATTGGCATCAAATCGACAGGGACAAACAGAAAAAAAAAATTCCGACTTGATGAAGGAGAGCTATTGCTCAGGGGGAGTACGTAGTTGTATGTTATGTTCTGATTTTTTATTCTTAATTGCTTAGGGGGAAACACATTGTACTTTGGAGATGTATTTTGGTTTTGGTTATATTGTTTCTATTTTTGATACAAAACTTTCTGTTGATCTTTTTAAGGGAGATTATTGGCATTCTATTTTTGGCACTTAGATGTTTTTCTATCTAGTGTTGCCATCAATGCCAAAGGGGGAGATTGTTGGTATTATGGATGACTTCGTCATGTGTTGCATTGGTTTTGTCATTGATGTCAACACTTATCTTTTTGGACATCTACATTGTTGATTTGTCACTCTAGTTATATTGGTTTGTTGTTGAACCAATACATTGTGGTCCCGGTATGGATTTTGGCTTGTGCATAGTTATCGATATATGTTTCACTAGCAGCTCAAGAAGTTGATGATGACTTGTTATCATCTGGAGATCATTTGGTTATGTCAAAGACATGGATTGGATGTTTGCATTTGGTGTTTTGCATATTGGACTGATCCGGTTCACATATTTGCCTTAACCAATAGATAGGTCCAGGTTATGAACCAGCATATGATATCATGTTCCAGATCCGCACGACACGATTTGGAAATGATTTATTGATTGGATAATGTGTAAATGTATTGAGGCTGCCATATTGTATTGCACCAAGACTTATTTTGTAATTGATTTAAATGTAATATCTTTTAGGAGCCGACTTAATGATGAGGTCTTAGGTTTTGTATAAATAATTGTAAGATCTTATTTGCAAGATATATGCGTACATGTTGAGATCATTGTGAAGAGAGAAAATAAGCAGATCCTTGTGCAAATCATGCAGATATCATCTGAAGGTTGAAGGAAGGTTGTTAAAGGTTATGAAGGTGTTTGGTCCTCATGCTCAAAGCTTAAACCCGTACTGAATCCAGCATTGAAGATGCTATATTGAAGCAGTACAATGATTATTGGATTTAACCATCCAACTATGTAGTTAGTGTGATTCCTATTTTGTGATTGAGTAGTGAGCTCTAGGCAGTTAGCCTTTCTGCATGTGCAAACCCCATTATTGTATTCACTTACTATCTGCAGTAGTATCATCTGATTGTGGGTAAGGGTTCCCACCGTGGTTTTTTCCCTTACAAGGTTTCCACATCAAAATATTTGTGTCACATGTTGCGGATGTTGTTTTCCTTTTTGTTTCATGCATTAAGTTGTACTGGTATTAATATAACCATTAATTTGTTTTGTCGGCACTGAGTTTAAAGTTGGAATAATTTGTTTTGGGTTGCAATTTATTGACAACTGATTCACCCCCCCTTCTCAGTTGTCCTTCCCAGTTCCTAACAAGATGATAGTTACCAATTTAATTGCATCCCTAATTTTCACAAGTCAGTGAAGTAAGAATATTGAGGTCTAAGATTATTAATAAAAACACATAAAGGATCTCTCAAGTAATTGTGGAGCAAGAAGATGAAACACAGAACCCTCCCATCCAACTTGTAACCCAACATTTAAGTAAGAACAACCTATCCCCATTAAAGTACAACAATAATAGGGTGAATTCACAAAGTTGGTTCCCACTTTTTGGTACTTCCTGATTTTTGCTGAAATCATACATTTTTTAGAAAATATAATGATTTAAGCTTAAAGAGGTCCCATTTGAAGTAATTAATTGAAGAGAGTTAATAAAAGGCTCTTAGATCAAAATTTCTTGGATAGAACCTCTCTACTTCTAAATCATACTTGCAATGGAGTCTCCTTTGCATCTATCAAATGCTGATAAAAAACCAATTTTACATTAGCTTTTGGGGGGTCAAATTAATTCATTTAATTTTTATTTTTTTAGGTATTTAGTCCTTATTATAAGCTCTCCAAATAGTATAACTTTTAATATATTTTTATTTTATTTCTTATGAATGTAGGTTTTTCATCGAACATGAACTTCTTTGTTCAATGCATTGGGAAAAATAGTAAACTAATTCAAAAAAATTCTGAAAAATATCTATGCACTAGGTATTGGTGTTTTATTTCTAAAAAAGAAAAGAAAAATAAATTTTGATTATATATAGAACAAGTTATGTGTTCAAACGTACACCTATATCTGAATTATAATTAGTCAAACTTCAAAAATTAATAAAATGAAAGATATTCAACATATCACTATCAAACCAACTGCATGCCCTGGGTATTGATGTTACAAACCAAAATTCAAAAGAATTAAGTTTTTATCATTTATAGAAAAAAAATTATGCATTTCGGGATACACATCACTCTTAAAAAATGTTGTTTGCTGTAAAAAACTACTTTTTGAGGGAGATGGAAAAATCAATAAAATTTTATTCAAACAAATTTGAAAAAAATATATTTAGAATCTACAAGCAAGATACTAAAAATCACTAGTTTATATCATCTTCAAATTCTTAATGGTTTAAAAGTTATAGGTGTCGAAAAGTGAAGTTTTTTTTCAAAATATTCATCGAAGTGTCAAAGTTGGTCAAAAAGTGGGAACCAGTATTGTGAAATCACCCAATAAATCTTATGCCAGAGATCATCATTTAGATCACCCATAGTGAACCCTCCCTACATTATTTTCATCTTGCATCTATTAAAATTATACACTCAAGGAAAATTGCTCAATATTAAAGAAAACCTCGTTTCTAAATTCTTAAATGAGTTATATAGATATGAATATATGTTTGCATATGCCCCACATTAAAATTCCATTTGATTGCATCATAATAGACAATATCCTTTTATAAATCAAAATAAATTTATGGAAACTAGATTATCCCCGCCTACTTCTCAACCTTTCAAGTCATCCATCTCAATATGAGATAAAACAAGTAATCAACACAAGGATTTTGTTATAACTAAACATGATACCTACTGAGTAAATTGATAAGTTACATAATCAATAAACCACTTTAGTTTAAATTAAATACTATCTACCTAATATAATCATGGGGAGATAACCATAAGTTAATATCAAAATTCCACGTCCACCGATTCAATTCCTTTCATTACCCGTTTAGAGAAAAGAGGGATGGTAGTAAAAGCACATCCAACACCACCTTTGTGGAACATCTTTGTCATGAGTTGCAGAGGTTCTTAAATACACCTTGATTTTAAGTTGAAGGGAGAAATGAATCTTAATGATATTTTATACTTTGTAGCCACTGTCTTGACCTTTGGGTGTATTACACAATTTCAAGATCCCATGATTCTTTTTAATTAATTTATTTATTTTAAATATGTCTTGCATCTATATGTACAAACCTTAATTTAAACTCAATTATAACTAGAAGATACATTTAGATTTATAACTCAACTAGTCTTCATTATTTTAGTAGTATTTAAGTATTTTTTGAACTTTTTCCTAAATAATCTCCATGCTTCAAATCATAAAAATAATTGGACTAATATTAAGTAAACATACAATTCAATAGGGAATGTTATTGATTCAAGGAATTAAAAAGATTATAAACATTTGGAAATTTTAATAGATCTATATACATTCTTGATTAAAATTAGTATATGTTTATTTCCAACCCAGAATGTATTGACAATTAGAAATCTAATTATAGAAACTTAAACAATGAAATTATTTATCATTAAATTTTATATTATTTTTATGGTAATTGGCAACATATTTTAACTAGAAGAAATCAACAAAAACTTTTCTTTTCAATACTACCTTAATAATGAATTGAAGAAGATTGAGTTTAAATTTAAAATAAGAAGATATCAATGTATCAACCACATTACTATTTTGACAAGATGTTTCTTAAATTGTCATCTAGAAGTGCAAGTTTCTATTTTTTTTTTAAACAGTCTTAATGTTTAAATATTTAACCTGTTTAGAAACTACCAATAGAATATTAATACTGTTAATAATTTAAATAGAAACTTTCATGCAAATGCAGTAGTATATCTCAAAAAGGGAGATGTTAAAGAAAAAATACCAAAATGAAATCAATTTGAATAGGATATGGATGGCATTAGAGCAAAATAGTGGAGAGAAATCTGCCAGACATTATAATTTTTTTTTTTATCAATAAAGGCAAAGCTAAGATTTATATTAATTTTGCTTTAATTATAGTATTGACAAGGCTGAGTGGTGTAGCCTAAAAAACCATTCTCAGCATATTCCAAAAGAGGGTTTTTGAGCAAGCAAAAAACCATAAGCACCATAATATCTCATTTCAAAACCTAGCAAGATTATGCAGTCTAGGATAATAAAGTTATAAAGAGTTTAGATGGCAGATTCTCAATTGCCAAAATACAGATTTTAAACATAAATATGTAGCCAAAATTAAGTATAACTAGAGTCTTAGATTAAGCAGTCGAAAGAGTAATTATTTTTAGCAGAGCCAAATTAGGGAACCTAGCTTGCAGTTTCACTTGAGGGTTCAGATTGAAATGATCTAATCCTCACACTCCCACGACCTCTACCCATAGGGCAGCCACAACCATGACCAAAGCCCCGATGGCCCCTTCTTGCACCACCCAGATCTTCTTGTTCAGCTTGGAGCTCCTCATCATCAGCTTTCAGGGGCAGGATTCCATTTAGTCTTGTGAATTGGATGAAGTCCTCCTCTCTACCCTGATCCTCTAGATTTTCCCCTAGGAACCGCCACTTGAGATACCTTAGGCCAACTCCAGCGAAAACTCTATGTCTATCCAGGTCATTCCCATTCAAGTCCAACAGGAATGGGTAATACTTGATGAGCTCTCCATGAACATTGAACATAATCCTCTCACTTCACCGAGGGGCCCCTGAGTCATGGACTCCCTTGTTCAGAATCTCTTGGAATTCCTGAGGATTTCCTCTAGAAAAATCTCTGTGGTGATATGCCTTGCTTTGCTAGTTTTGGGTTCAGTAGAGAGGCAATGAATCTGGAAGAGATGCTGGTGTTGTCTCACGGATACTCCTCCCTATTCAAGTGTCCACTTCCCATAATCATTTTTGCCACCAGAAGGATAGGAGGCGCTTAAGTCTCAAATTTGTAATTCTTCTAAAGGAAACTTGGCGCGTCGAAGTTGAGAAGGAGATGGAAGTGTCTACTCTAAAGCAGGAAGATGGCCTTGGGTATACACTCATAATAAAACCATGTGGAGTCTCGATTGACATGGATGGCGAAAGGAGGATTCTGACAAGAAAGACTGAACAGAGAGAGCTTTGGGATGTTTCTGGCAGGGAAGTGATGAAAATGACTTGTAGGATATGCTAAGGAAAGAACATCAGGTGCACTCTTTAATGCCTAATAATGAGGAGTGGGTATGCATTAAATGCTCTAGCTAAGGTGGCAGAGAATGTTTGTCCTAGGCATGTCAAATCTCCCTAGCCCAGTTGAGAAGGGTAACCTGTAGATAATGCATACCTCAAGTATGAAATGACGGCTCTTGCCAGCTGGAACTTTGGGAATCAAGGTAAAGGAAAGGCTAATTTTGGTGTTGCATTTAGTTGACATAACTCGATCCGAGCCCACATCTTACCAAAATAAGGAGACATTTAAATTCAAAAGGAGATAACCATTTCCGCAAGACCTCCAAAGTTATGCATTTAGGTTGTTGCTTAGAATTAGGATGCAACTACAGCTGAACTCTGCCCTCCTCTTTAATAATGTCTCATATTTATTTTATTGTTTTTGTTGATTATTCTGATCTGCTTGACCACTCGACTAGACATCCTGATCCCACCAATGAGTGAAAGTTCCCTGAGATGCTAGTTTTTATAGGGCATCTGCCACTGAATTTGCTTCCCTATAGATATGCTTTGCTTCAAAATGCTCTATTCTAGTCAAATTTTCTAATATTTTATCTAAAATTGCTTGAAGTCTCTAGTTTGGAGTTTGTTTCCTCTTAATTGCATTTATTGCTATCTCTAAGTCTCCCTCCACTAAGACATTTCTTAGACCATGCTTGATGCAATTCATCAGACCAAGTTACAATGCTTTGAATTCACCTATATTGTTAGTGTCGGGTGGGATCGACTTTGGCATTTTCCTTATGATTACTTTTGAGTGGTCTCTAATTACATATCCTATTCCAGAGGGGCCTAGATTGCCTCTGGAGGCACCACCAAAGTTTAATTTTAATCAGCTAGGCTTTGGAGGGGTCCAGGTGACATCCTTTTTGGAGTTGTTTTTTTGCCTGAAGGAAGAAGGAATCCTGTTCCCTTGCTCATTTTTCCTAGTACTATCATCCCATGAAGAGAAGACCTTGGGTTCTCCCAAAGAGAATACTAATTTGTAGTTTGTTGTGTCCACTATTACCGATTCAATTGAGTTAAAAACTGATTCCTACCTCCTAGCTTTTCCTTCAAATAATCTGTGGTTCCTTTCTTTCCAAATTTCCCAGACTAAGCATGATGGGGACACTTCCATAATTTGACTCAAGGTGCTCTCCTTTAGTAGGAGGGGCCAACTTTGGAATAAAGATTTAATATCATTGGCCAAGGTAGTAATCACCCAAACTTAGCACAAAGCCATCTCCAACATTTGGAAGCAAAGGGGCAATTCAGAAGGAGGTGGTCCACTGTCTCAGACTAGGATTTGCACAAAATGTACCTTGATGGTCCTTCACACCCCATTTTTGTAAACTTTTCTACTGTAAGGACTTTTTTTTGATAGGATAGCCATGCAAAAATACCTGCTTTTGGGATAATTTTGGGACTCCAAAAAAGCTTCAAAGGGATGTCCTGCTTGTCCTGATCTACATTACTGACTAAAACTTTGTAGCCATCTTTTGAGTTATACTGACCTGATTTGGAGGGTGCCTAGATTAAAGAGTCTACTCCTACTCTGGGGTTGATATTTCTTGCTTCTAGAAGTGCTAGGAGTTGTCTATGTCTTCCCCTGGGATTGGAAAACCCTCCATTGATTTCCACATCCAACTTTGACTATTCGGCAAGTCATCCATTTCCCAGTAGTCTCTAACTCGAATACCCCAATGTTGTTTAAACCAGAGTTTTGTAGCAAGAATGTCGATGGAGTTTTCCAGAGGTGGATAGCCACCACAAGAGTCCTCCCAGAAAAGACTGGATGCTCCATCATGAATATCGCATGAGATGAATTCTGAAACCAATTTTCTGCAGGAGATGATAAAGTTCCAGGTTCTAGACCCTTTGGGGAAATTGCCTTTTCTAAGTAAGTTGAGATGATCTTGATCTAGTAAATACTTAGTTGCCAGCGTTGCGACCCATGTGGCATTAGCATTTCTTATGAGCTTCCAGACTAGTTTGGCCCCTAGTGATATGTTTTGCAATTTAAGATACTTGATGCATAATCCTCCCATTGTCTTAGGCTTGATTATTTTATCACAAGCTATTAAAGCAAATTTTGTGCTTTTCCATAGTATTTTGCCAAAATAAATTTCTCATCTTCTTGATTATGAAGGAGTTAGCACTAGATAACAGGGATAATATGGATAGAAGATAAATAGGGAGGGCTAAAACCACTACTTGGATCATCACTAGCCTTCCAACCCAAGAGAGCCACTTTCCCTTCCAAGAATTTGAATTCTGTTACACTTTTAACTTTAAGGGATCCCAAAATTTAGTGTTCCTTAGACCTTGATCTATTGGAATGCCCAAATGTATGCAAGGGAGAGATCCTTCTCTACAATCTAAAATTCTAAGAATTTTGGCTTGCAGTGAAGAAATAAACCTTAGTTTTGTCCTTATTTCTTATTTGACCTGATGCCTTTCCATAGGATTCTAATAGCTAGTTTAGGAGGATTGCTTCCCTAACTTTTTCTACCCCTAGGAGGAGGTTATCATCTAGACACTGCAAAATTCTTGGTTACTTTGATTCCCTCTAAAAGATTATTAGCATGACTAGCTTTGATTGCCCTTCCCAAAGCCTCCCCCATTATGATATAGAGGAAAGGAGATAAAGGATCTCCTTATCTGATACCCCTTGAGGAAGAAAAAAAACCCGTTGGCTTTCCATTTATCAAAATTAAAAATTTAGGAGTTGATATGCATTCAAACACCCAGTTGACCCATTGTTTGTCAAAGCCAAAGGCTTGCATTATTTTGTAGAGAAATCACCAATCTACACTATCATAAGCTTTTGTTATGTCTAGTTGTATTATCACACCTGGTCTGTTTGTGCTTTGAAGGGTGTGGATTGCTTCTTGCACTATTATCACCCTATCTAGGATTGAGCGGCCAGCAATAAATCCTATTTGTTCTTCTAATATAATGCTATCCATGAAAGGCTTTATTCTGTTTGTGATGACTTTTCACAGAATTTTGTAAATTGTATTGCATAGAGAGATGGGTCTAAAGTCGTCTAGATTTTCTGCCTTCTCCTTCTTTGGAATGAGCACTATAAACATGCTATTTACTTCTTTAAGAATTCTCCCTGATCTTCTTGAACATTCTAGAGCTTTTGAAAGATCCTGACCTAAGATATTCCAACACTTCTTAAAAAAATCCTCAAGGAAGCAATAATCCCCTTCCTGAACAACAATGAAAATCCTATCATGGAATGTTAGGGGCCTCAATGCCCCTAACAAATAGAGGGTGATCAAAAGAAGAATTCTTTTGGTCAGTGCAGACATAATCATTTTGCAAGAATCTAAGCTAGAAGACAATCAAGTAGTCTCTTTTGGAAGTGGAATTAGCCCTTTGTTTTAGACATCTCTACAATTGACAGTAGCCTCAGAAGGGGCTTCTGGAGGATTAATGATAATTTGGAAGCCTTTCCAAGTCAAAGCTGAGGATATTGCATCTAGTAGGAATTGGCTTCTTGCCAATATCACTCATCTTCAGACAAATACTTCTTTTTTTATTATAAATACTTATGGCCTAGTGTCCCAATACAAAAAGTGACTCATATGGTCTTCTTTAGATGGAGTCTTGTCTTCTTTTGCTGAGGAACAAGTTTTCATTGGGGGAGACTTCAATGCCATCAAGAGTGCTTTCGACAAAAGGGGAGGAATCAACCAGCTAGGTGGATCGCAACAGGACTTCAATGATTGGATTGAAAGGAATGACCTTTTGGAAATAGATTCAGGGGACACCTTCACATGGAAAAATAGAAGGAAAGGATCTAGCAATATAGAAAAAAAAATAGATAGATTCTTCTGGCAAGGGGATTTAAGGCTCTTCCCCTTTACTCCCTCATGTGTTGTTCTTCCTTGTTCAAGTTCATACCACTATCCCATTCTTCTTTCTCTGCAAGGCATTCAAGAAATCTCCAGAACTCCATTCAGATTTGAGAATATGTGGATGAAGGATCCAAATTTTCTAACCTTGATAGAGAATTGGTGGAAGGAAGGAAAATTTGAGGGATCAAAACTCTTCTGCTTTATTGCAAAGTTAAAATTAGTAAAGCAGAAATTGCTCCAATGGAATTCTCAATACTTAAAAAACATCTTCTCAACAAAAAGATCACTAGAAGAGAGACTGGCAGCTCTTAATTACAAGATTATCTTGGTGGGAATGGACCAAGAATCCTTTCATCAGGAAAGGAACCTCCTTTTAGAGTATGAGGACATTATTTCTAAAGAAGAAATCTTTTGGAAGCAAAAATCTAGAGAGAACTGGCTCAGAATGGGGGATAAAAATACTAAGTTTTTCCATAACATAACAAATCTCAGAAGAAGCAAGAATTAGATATAAAAATTGGAGATTGAGCATAACCAAATCTTAGAGGACCCGGATGAGATAAAGAATGAGATCATCACCTTTTATTCTAATCTCTTAAACAACATTGAAGGGTCTCAATTGTCAGATCAAAAAACGTTACTGGAATGGATCCCCAAGATCATAACAGATGAGCAAAATCAGATGGTAACCTTCCCTACTTTCCAAAGGTTTGATAGTTTTGATTGATTCTCTGTCACACCATCCTGGGATCTAGCTTCAATGAGTGATTTGCGACCCTTCTTGGGAGGGGAGGATCCAAATTTTGGTTTCTCCAGACCCTCTTGATTCTGATGCAGCCCTAGTTTCCTTTTTTCCTTAATCTGATAGTACAAAACATCAAGGGGAGTATCTAAGATTGAGTCTGGGTCTTCATCTCCTATCATAAAATCCTGAAGAATCTTTTGTGCATTCTGATCTATAGTCAAGTCCAGGCTATTATGCACTATAGGCGGAGAGAACAGAAGTGGGAAAGGAATTTCTGCCAAGAGGTTAAAGTGTTGATTAGAAGGGGATAGATCTGAAGAAGGAGAGATCTCTCCTTAAGATAAGTGAGGTTCATTAACCTCCTCCAGATTAGCTTTAAGATCTTCTTCAATGATGACCTCTTCCTATAAGATTTTTGCAAGGTGGAAAGATTTGCTTTTACTGGGTTTTGATAGATGAAGGGGTCCCCTCAGTTTCTTACATCTTAAGTTGTTCTTTCTTTTTGAAGCCTTAACAAGAGGTTGGGAAAATATGTTAAAAGCTCCTCTATTTAGGAAATGAGTTTTTTTTTACCAAACAAACTCCTAACAACCTTTTGAGATTGAATCTTAACAATCAGGGATAAAATGAGAGGGGGACAACTCAAAGGAGAAGGCAAGGAATTCTGAGGAACTTGACCTAGATTCGATTGATTCAGATCTCCTAGTTTGTCTCTTGCACACTAGTTAGATCTAGGAGTACGAAGGAATTGAGAGTCTAGAACAACTAAAGAGATGGGTGGAGAGGCAGCAGCTCCATCTTGAGGCTGCCGAAATGCCTTCTTGCCTACCTGGGTTGCAACCAAAACAACTGGGTCCGAATGTTATCTCGTCCCTTGATCATCTTCTGAAAGTCTTGACTAGCAATGGCTATCTCTGAAGGTGGAAGAGGTAAATTGAGGGCTCCCATTGAAGCTGCCAATGAGCTATTTATGACTATTTGGCTCCAGAGCATACATTTACCAGGTATTTCCTTTCCCAATCTCAACACTTTCTGGTTCCATCTGCCCATTTCTGAAATGATTTCTAGCTCGCTATAAAAACCTTTCTTGAGGTCAATCTCAACATAAATGTTTGTTGTATCCCCTTTAAGGCCTTTCAAGAAGTCCGCCTCGATCCCCACAAAGGATCCTAGAGCATTGCCAATCTTCAACAGTGACTCTAGACACCAAAACTCAGATGGAAGGCCTACTAAGGACAACCAGACTTGAGTTTTTTCAAATCTGTGATAAACTGGGTCAAAACCTGGTTTCCAATCTAGAAAATGAAAAGTCGAACCTTGAAAGAACAGAGGGCTGCCTTTTGTGATTGCTTTCTTCAAAGATGAGTCAACACATCTAAGATGAAAAAGTCATTTTGAAGTTGTCTGACTGAGATTAATTCTGGGAAGGAAGACTTCCACCAGTCAATGATATCTTTGCTATTCCCTCCAAAGCCACACCATTTCGCAAAGAAAGCATATTCCTTGAATCGAGCAATCCTAGGGTTCAGGGAGTCTGAAGAAATGACAAACAATTTGCTTCCCATAGATTTCCTATTCCATTTCTGGTCCTTGCACTCAAAATTAGGATTGTGCCACGGGGGAAAAGATTTTTTGTTCAAGCCCAAGGCTCGCGGACCCCTATAGAGAAGGCCAGCTACAGCTGGGGGGCGATCATACGAGTTTTGGCGATGAGGATGCTGGTTGAAAGACAGGGCTTGCTTAGGAGGAGCAAATCTCTGATCCCTAGCTGAAATAGGGATGCTATTTGGGCCAGTTGCTACTTTCTTTGCCCAAGAGTCCAATCTTTGATGCTTCACTGTATCGTAAAGCCAAGTTGTCCAATCTTTGATGCTTCACTGTATCGTTAAGCCAAGTTTTCCGATTATTAGCTTGCTGAGCAAAGCCAGACAGGTGAGGAAGGACTGATCTCTCTAGTGGGTGGTTCTGATTAATATGAAACTGTTGAGAGTTAAGAGTCCCCCGCGTAAAGGAGTCCTGGAAGGAGAAGAGATTTTGGGTTCTCAACGGATTTCGAAAGCTCTGATTTCTCTGGGGTCCCTGTAATTTAGATCTCGATCCTGAAGCCTTGAGGAGTAACCTCGAGTATTCCACGAGCTCTCCATATTGCTATCCCCAGGAAATTTCTGCCAGACATTATAATTGATCTGTTATGCTTGCAGGAAAATAACGGAATCATGGGCAACGTACCTGAAGCATTTGACAGAATGCCCCGGAGAGACGCCATCTCTTTGGATGCAATAATTGCAAAATATGCAGAATCCGGCCGATCTGATGAAAGGGCTTTAGCAACTTCCAAGAGAATGTGATGGCTCAGGTAAAGCCAAATTCCTCAACCTTCGCCTATGCCCTCACCATCTGTTCCAGTTGGGTATAATTTTTTTTTAAAAGTTGTCGCTGCAATCTGATCTATTTTAACCTGGGCTTAGGGAGTGGCATTGCTTTCAGGGATTGATCTCACAGATTCGTTGGGAAGGATCCCCTAACTTTCAAGCAAAAATAATTGTCACAAAACAACAACATTTCTCCTTCCAGGCTGAGAAGAAGGTGGACTTTCTTTTTTGCAGACAGTTTTAGAAGCTTTCACACAGCTTCCCTCACCTTCCACCCACAGGGCATGTGCACTCTGGCTATCCCCAAAAATGGGTCCTTCTGAAAGCTTTCGAACTTTCCAGCAAAAACAATGTAGTTGACCATTGGAAGATACGTCCTGGATGAGTATTTTTGCATACCCTCTTTTTGAAACTTTCAAGCAAATGCTATTGGCTAGCGTAAAATCTCCATCACTCGTGCCATTCCTCTCATTAAAGCATTGTTTCCCAGTCAATGTGTTAATGTCCTTCATTTCAAGCTTCTGTAATCGCTTTTAATGAATGAGTGTGCCCCTCTCGTCGTCCTTACTTCTCTTGCAGGTATGGATGGGCGTTGCATTCGCATGAATATAGTGGCTTCTGCCTTGACGAAGAGTCATAGTCGTTGGAATAATAATGGCAATCGATACCTTCAAATCTCTTAGGCCATAGCTCTCCAACTACTAGTGTTCATTTGAACAATTTCATATAGATTTACGAAGTCATCATTCATCATTTAATGCAATGTTTTAGATATCGTGTAGTCTTACCTCCAATTAGGAGAAATTGACATGACACTCAAGGAGGATACAGTTTGCTAATCCTGCTTACTTTTTTTTAATGTAATTTCACCCATTAATCACTCTTATACATGTATTATGAGTTCATTTATTCTTATTGTAATGAATGTCTATCAAGTATGAAGATATTATTCAATATATATCATTTGGGAAATGAGTAATATATATGTTGAAATGAATATTGTTTAAAATTATCCTTCTATTTATATTTTTTGTCTATTTGAAATTGGTGACAATAAGAGAGATTGATGAATTTAAGATGATCTTAGGTACCACTGTATTATTCTCTCTCTTATGTCTTTCTGACCTTAAATAACAAATACATTACTACAAAGTTAATTATAAATTTATATTGCTAATACACCATTCACATATTGGGTAAAATTCACTACCTATAATTTTTTTTACTTTGCTAGCTCTTAGCTTCAAGTTTGTCATTTCTTTTATTTTTGACATAAGCATATCTAATAAGAAGGGATGGTTTACTAATTGATTCTAATAAGAACATAAAAGATGAAACAAGATAGGATAACCCTTCGTTGAATGCATATTCTTATCTTTGTATAAGTATATTTATGAACTGAAGCAAAGATCTATGAATTTTGGCCATACCTATACAACTTGACCATGTGAGCATGTGGGTAGGACTTCCTTAGCGAACATGCTATCATAATTCACTTGCACTTGCATTAGCCCTTCTTTTCTTTTTAATGAGATCTAATGTGTCCCACAATCTCCACAATGACCAATCCATTATCCAATATGAAAACTAATGGTAGTCCTTATAACTTATGTAAAATAAATTTAAACTAATTAAGGTATAAAACTATTTTGTAAATGATACCATTCCAATTTTGTCTATATAATAAGTTTAAACTTAAAAATGTCATTTCATTTGTTAATAAAGTAATAAAGTAAAGAATGCTCAACATAACAACAATATGAATAAAACCATCATAATTATCTGCATGTACTTGCATTCTCATGTAACTTTAAATATCCAACAGTAATATTATTGCAGCAATATCGGTTCATTTGTATCTTATCTAAGTATACTTTGGATTTACATACTTATGGGATGAACACTTCTTAGACCACTCCTGAACCTTATTGTTAAATATAAATATAATGCCTAAATATATGCACTTAAATAATTTTCTTCAATTCCATTATTGTGAGGTGGTATTAGTGCTTATTACCTTATTAGTATTAAGAATTATATATTTTATGAGGACTCACAAGGTAACCAACTAGCCTTCATATAGAAAAGTGATTTACTTATTTAAATCATAACCCTAGTTAAAATGGAAGCCAATGTCATATGCACTTAAATAAATTTTTTTATTTCTGTTATTGTGAGGTGGTAATAGTGCTTATTACCTCATTAGTATTTATAATTATATATTTTATGAGGACTCACAAGGTAACCAACTAACCTTCATATAGAAAAGTGATTTACTTATTTAAATCATAACCCTAGTTAAAATGGAAGGCAATGTCATATAATCCCTTTCTTTTTCTTAAATAATTACTACTCATATAAAGGTAACTAATCCTTGGGACTATAATCATTAGTTTAGTTTCCACACTTGCTTTATCACAATATTGTAATTTCCATCAATGAGCGGGCATCTCACATTCTATATTTTCATTATTCTTATCCTTCCCATTAGTAATACTAACATAGACACTATTCTCAATTATTTTAATAGTAATCATTGTAAAGGCATTAAACTTCCCATCTCTAGAAAAGCTAGTACTTAGATATTTATTGCATTAACATCTATAATATGAATAAGGACAATGGTATTATTTGGCCAATATAAAATATAGAAGTCTCTTCCTTCTAATTATTCATAACCATTCTAAATAGAGTTTTAAAGAACTTGATAAAAGGTCAATTCGAACACATATTTTGATAAATTAACAATAATACTTGATTTATTCTCTTAGTCTTATTTCCAAAGTAATAGAGAAAGGTAAATAAGAAAAGTAATAACCTTCTCGCCACGAGGTTTGATTCCAACCACTCACTTCTCTCAAGTCTAAGATAAGATCACACTTAGTCAAAATCATTAGTACAACATGACATCCTATCCAAAGAAGAATGAGCTTTTTAGTCATCATATAAACAAAGCATGTTCATCCACTATAGGCAAAATAATCATACTTTATTCTTTTAAGTCTTTGCTAATACTATGTTGATATTGAATATCAACTAAACCAAATTATATTTCTAATGTTGCATTAAGTATAAAGATTCTCAAGATAAGACTATTCTACATGAGAAACAAAATCATAACTAAGATGTAACCATAAAAATTAATGTTCATTCCATCATACTTGAGAAAAGAGCCTCAAATTAGCATCAAGATATAAAACATCCATGTCTAGTTATAGGTGGGCATCACACATTCAGAGTCATATGAACTAGCCAATAAAATAGCTAAGGATATATACTAAGAAGACGCAGGACATGATATAGATTATATGGATGAGGAAACACAAGAAATGGTAGTTGAACATGTCAAAATATATCCCCATGTGCTAAAGGCCCTTGATATTGATGAATATGCTAGAAGTGTGGAACAACGGACATCCGATAAAAGGCAGGAAACTCTTTCTGACATAAAGATTGAGTTTGTACATGGATTTAAGGATTGGAGATCACCATATAAAGAGTCATCCCAGGATGAGGAATTTTATCTGCTAACTGGAGAAAATGAAGAGACCCTTTCAATGGGGCAAATTGTACAAGCAACTTCCCATAGAGTCGTAAATAATTGTTGACCCCTCTAGAAGCTATGAAGATATTTATCTTTATAATTGCTGCTGGTTATTTAAGGGTTAGAGGGATCGAGAAATTAGCTTTTGGGAACCATGTTATGGATCCATTGGATGATATTAGAATTCATCTAGAGTCATATGAACAAGCTAAAAAAATGGTTGAGGATGTAATCTTTGAAGATGCAGGACATGATATAGATGATATGGATGAGGAAACACAAGAAATGGTAGTTGAACATGTCTGTAGACACCTAAAAATGGTCAACGCTTGCGGAGTCATACTTTAACATTTGCACATTGCCTCATTTTAGGTTTTTGCGTCGCATTAACATTTCTCCTATGATTCGCACTTGATCTTTATCGTTTGCGAGCATCGAGTCATTCTTCTACATTCTTCAATCATCTCGTTCTCAAAATTGGTCTTGTTGACAACAATCTTCAGTCATGATTTTGGTCAAACTTATCCTATCGCATCAATGTGCGTGCTTATTTGTCATCATTTTGGACATCGTCAATCCTAATTAGGGTTTTGTCCTCTTTTCAATCTTATCATCATGCGATCGATTTGTCATCAATCGTTGTCCTCTTATCAATTTTGTCATCTGGCGATTGATTTGTCATTGATTGTTATCATGTTCGATCTTGTCATCTTGCGATCGATTTTTTCATTGATCATGGTCATTTTCAATCTTATCATTTTGTGATCAATTTATCATCAATCGACGTTATTTTCTCAATCATGTCAATTTGGATCAATTAGTCATTGTTCCTCGTTAATTGGCGCATTTGTCAATCAAATCATTTATCGTATTGGTCATTTATCAATTCAAAATCATGATCGACATTAATTATCTTCAATCAAGACCTAATTGTCATTCTCACATTGCTAATTCATCTCCTAGGGTTTCATGATTTAATCATTTAAACTTGTTTGTCATTTCTTCCTCTAGGATTAATAATTATTTATTTATCCTAAGTCTTCTCATTATAATTAAATATTCATTTAATTGGCTAATTATTCCTCTTTTGTGAATTAATTAATAAATGCCAAATTATTAATTAATTTACCTAATTTCTTAATTTCTAATTTTCATCAATTTCAATTTTCTAATTTCTTAATTTCTAATTTCAGTTCTCTCCTATTTTTCTCCTAATTTCATGGGAATGACATAGAAATTTGTCATAATTTGTCATAATTGACAATCAATCAATTCTTGACATAGAAATTTGTCATAAATTGTCATAAATCATCAATCAATCAATTTTTGCATAGAAAGTGCATAATTTGTCATAATTTGTCATAATTGACATGTTTGATTTGCAATTTCCATTTGAATTCAATCATGCTAATTTGGTCTTTTTCTCCAATTTCTCTATAAATTGGATGAATTTCTTCAATCAAAGCTAATTTCTAATCACTTTATCGAATGAATCAGATTATCAAATTTTTACTCACTTTGTCAAATCAATCACACTTCGAGTACTCTTGCGCCAATATCTTATTTGCTTGCTTTCATCTCATGTGTATGCACTTGAAGGTGAGATCCACAAACAAAGGCTATTTGGAAAATAAAGAAGAACAATGGAGCCGCATGAAGGAAGCATTCGGATCTACATTTGGTTTGCATAGTCTTTAGTTTTGAATGTTTTACTTTTCATGTCTCTATTGAGTGTGTTTTAGGATTGATCATTGCATTTTAGTTTTTGTGATTGAGCTAGATTAGTTTTGATTTGCTTGTGATGATTCCTAATTTCCTAACGTACAATGTCAAAAAATATCCCCATGTGTTAAAGGTCCTTGATATTAATGAATACACCAGAAGTGTGGAACAACTGACATCCAATAAAAAGCGAGAAACTCTTGCTGACATAAAGAATGAATTGGTACATTGATTTAAGGATTGGTGAACACCATATAAAGAGCCATCCCAGGATGAGGAATTTTATCTGCTAACAGGAGAAAATGAAGAGACCCTTTTAGTGGGAAAAATTATACAAGCAACTTCTCGTAGAGTCCTAAATAATCGTATAAAATTTTCTTCCATATAAAGGACTATTTTGAGGGCTGGAAGGGTTTACAGTCACAAAGAATCATTGACCCCTCTAGAAACTATCAAACGAATTGTCTTTATAACTTGCAGTCATAGAATGGAGAGGTTAAGGAGGTTGAGGATCCATATTTTTCCAAAGCGGATACCATTAAACAAAGTGAACAAGAGAATGCAAGGAAAGCAAAGCAACTTGCAAAAAAATCTTGGTGACAAGAACGAAAGGACCAACCTATTGTACAGTTGTTGCCGCGCATCTATCTACAACAATTGTGCCCACTTCCTCCAAATTTTCACACCCTGAGCCCTCATATAATGATGGCGCATAATTACTTTTTTTTTTAAATACCACGTGTTCACTAGAATTCCGACGTGAAATATGAAATTTGTACTATCGACAAAATTCAACCTAATGGTAACACACAAGTAGAAGTATGTGATTGGGATAAAATACACCGATGAAGTCCATTGGTAGAATGCCCACTAGCGGCAATGGTGAAATCTTGTATTGCCAAAAGTCGATGATTCTATCAATAAGACTTATCCCGAGGTCACTGGCAAAAGTAAAACACATCAGCAAATGTTGCGATGATAAAGGGTCAAAGCTTATGTTGAGGAGACATAACATATCAAGAGGAGCTACACCGAGGGAAAAGACATCGGGGAAATTATGACCATCACCTAAACACATCTTAATCTATCTTAAAGGGTCAAAGCTTATGCTGGCGAGACATAACATATTGGGATGAGAAAGAAGAAATCAAGAGGCTATAAAAATCATTGGACCAACATATGTCGATCAACATTTGATGCAGTTTTCCTGAATTTCGACATGAAATATGAAATCTGCACTATCGACAAAAGTCAACCCGATGGTAACACACAAGTAGAAGCATGTGACCAGGATAGAATACACTAATGAAGTCCATCGATAGAATGCACAATAGTGGAGATGGAGAAATTATGTATTGTTGATAGCCAATGATTCTATCGATATGACTTATCCTAAAGGACACTGAAAAAAATTAAAATGCATCGGCAAAGGTTACGATGATAAAGGGGAAAAGCTTATGCAAGGAGAGATAACATATTGTGAGGAGCTATGCTGAGGGAAAAGACATCAGGGAAATTATGCCCATCATCTGGACACATTTTAAGCTATCCCAATGCCTGATGAGACTAGAGGGATAACTCACACCGATCAGCAGGAAGAGAGGTCATCATCTTATGTTATCTCAATGAGTAATAAGAAATCAAGAGGCTTTGAAAATCATTGGACCAACATATTCCGATCAACAGGTAAAATCCGTGTTCACCAGAATGCCGACATGAAATTTCAACACATCCGAATTCCAACGAACATGGGGTATACTTCTAAAGAAACAAAAATTAATCTAGCAAAGCAAAAGAAATCCCATAGCCGATTGGGAATGTTCATTTGAATTCTAACGTGGTTTCTTAACACGTCATAATTCGGATGAACATGCGGTTTTTTGAAAAAAAATGAAATTAATCCGACAAAGCAAAAGAAACCCTATAGCTCATCAAAAATGCTCTTTGGAAAACTGCTCCAAATGTACTAGTGATCCATCTCTCTCCCTTTTCCTATACCTCTATACCTATATCTCTTTGCCTTCATATCTTTATCTCTTCATATTACTTCTTCCATTTACCCATCTATCTCTATATCTCTCTCGAGATATCAATTCACGTCTCTATCTTTATCTTGAACTATCTATCCATCTCTCATGGTATATTTACCTCTTTGATATCTATCTTTCCCTCTACTCTCTCTCTCTCTTTATTTCTCTCCTCTACATATCCCTTTCCTTCAAAGGTTTTTTAAATGATACTTGTAAATCGATGCATATTCATTTAAACTATCACTTTTTATTGAGCCCCGTGTTGCACAAACAACATCATTTTCTAAAGGACCTACCAATTGACCTCATGTACTACAGAAATAGATGTAACTAATAGATCAAAATATTGTCCTAATTAACCTTTCAAACGTCTTATGTGTACCCACTGCACACCAAGGTACAATTGCTAGTTTATTAGTTCTTGTCAAGACAGGATACTATTGCATCCATTCATCTTATTTTTGATAGTTTGGCCAATCTGAACATAGAATTAAAAAATTTTAACAAAAATTCTAATGTCCAAATTTAATTTTTATTTTTCATAATTATAAAAGAAACATTTTTCTAATTTTTCATTGGTTATAATAGATATAAATTTAATTTTATAAAAATACAAATACAAATTTTCATAAATGCCTGCCTACTATGACATCACACATGTAGAGATTTAATTGCTCCATATAAATAGTGGCAAATCTTTTCCTCCAAACAAGGGTTTCATGCTTCACAATTCTGAAAAACAGGAAACATGCAGTATTTGTATTTGTTATCCATACACAAAAAAATGTGTAGATTATGATAGACAATTTTATTTCTTTTCACCATTAATTTCACCTATTTGATAAGACTTGTCTTTTAGTCATCAATTAAACTAGTTTATCTAAAAATAACAGTGAATCATCAATTAAATTGAAAAAAAAGAGTTAAAATAAACAATAGCAATTCTCATTAATTTATCCAAATTTGGATTCTGTAGGTAACAACAATAGGAAATTTTTAAATGTTTTTGGCATAGATGTTGATCAAAATCCTGAAGATTTTCTTTTTTCATAATAAATTTGCTTTGATTGCCTTACAAACTATTATTTCCATCAACCCTAGAAACCGATGAAAAATATTATTGTTATTAAATGGGACAATGAATAAAAGAAAAATGTAGTATTCTTCATATTGATAGGTTAGAATAATAATTGCATTACTATGTTTGGTACTATCAAGTTTGGGCATACATCAAATTTTTAAGTTTCTTTTTGCTAAATGTTAGGAGCTTAATTATATTTAAACTACTATTTGGTCTTCCCAAAATGACAAGATCTTTTATACCTTTTCATGAGTTTGTTATTTAGGTTAATGTCATAAGTAATTTGTGGTTCTAATATCATTTTTTTAACAAATTGTAAAATAATTTGAATTCAATACTTTAAATAATTATATTACAAAACTTACAACTAGGTAACCACATTAAATTTCAAAACTTACAACACCACCTAGAATTCTATTTGAGTAAATTGTCATTCAAAATATACTTAATTAATTAAGGAATTCTATAATGTATGTGCACGATAAGATAACATTTCTTTATTATTTTCAAATATTTATTTGTTTATCTTTATCTCTTTTTACACAAATATCTATAATGTCACAAAATATTTCAAATTATTTTATTACTAATAATAATTCTAAATTTCTACATTTAAATAAATAGTTTTTTAATCAAAAAGCCATGATAGGTCAAAAGCTTTTATGTTTTTTTTTTCTATCCTCTCCATCCGCATATCTCTTTATCTCCATCTCCCTATTTTATATTTCCCTCTACCTTTTTTTCTCGCTTATCATTATTTTTACTTATCTAGATAATAAATTACCAAATCATCTATAAATTACAAAATCTTACTCCAAAAAGCAAGGAAACTTATTTCTAAATTCATAACTAAAGTTGGATTATAAATTTAAAATCACCTTGAAGTGAAAGTTAGCAAATAATTTTAAAAAAATTTATTATACCTAATATCAATTTATTTTCTTTAATTTATTCTTTTAATTAGGTTAGAATAAGGATTGTATACATTTTCTTTAATTTATTGAGGATTATAATTTATACTATCAATTTATTTTTATTAAGATTATAGTTTAAAATGTATACAATAATGTCCTCATCTAATATTAGGTATACCTCCATTTTTACTTTTGAAAAACTAAATATTTAAAATTTATAATTAAACTAAATGTTTAGATTTTAAAATATATATACTATAATCAGTCTCCAATGCTATACCTTTTTTATTGAATTGAGCAAATAAAAAAATTACATTATGGGAGGCAACCAAATAACTACTATTATGCATGAATAAAACTATAGCGTTAACATCCTAGAAGATTTACAAAGTGTAGTTCATATAAAAATATATTTACCAAATAGACTTCCTTGCTTCCTTCACACACTATTTTAAGAAAAAAGAAAACTAGTATACTTATATTTTAAAAAATCTATGTAAAATTCGCCGAGAGATATCTAATTTCAAAATATTTAAGATTCATAAAAATGAATAAATCATTTTACCTTCTATGTGACAAATGAGAGCTATGCAATAAAAATGAATATATTAGGATTAAGGTTCAATTTGGGGTAGGGTTAAGTTTAGGGTGGGATTATTGTTAGGGTTAGGGTTTATGATTATGGTTAGGTTAGCATTATGATTAGGCTTAGGGTAAGGAATATGATTAGGGTTATTATTTTTGGTTATGGTTAGGTTTATTGTTTACATCATGGTTGGGTTTAAGGTTAGGTTTAGGATTATGGTTAGGGTCATAGTTAGGATTATGGCTAGGGTTAGGGTTTAGATCATAGTTAGGGTTAGGCTTAAGGTTGGGGTTATGATTAACGTCATGGTTTAGGGTTATGATTTACACCATGCTTAGGGTTAGGGTGAGGATTATGGTTGGGATTAGGATTTAAGATTAAGGCTAGGGTTAGGGATATGGTTTGGGTTAGAGTTTAAGGTTAGGATTAGGATTATGGACATGATTTACTCTTAGGATTAGGGATAAGTTTCAAGTTAAGGTTAGGGTTGGGATTAGGATTAGGTTTGGGGTTAGGGCTAAGGATTATTGTTAGGGTTAGGGTTAGGTTAGGGTTAGGGCTAAGGAATATTGTTTAATTCTCTAAGGTTATAGTGAAGTATAGGGTTATGTTATGGTTTGGTTTTAATTATGGTAAGATTAGGTTTAGGGTTAATGTTAAGTTAAAATTAGCAATAGGGTTAAGATTGGAGGTAGGGTTTAATTCTAGGTTTTAATTATGGTTAGATTTGAGTTTGACTACATGATTAGGGTTTGATTATGGTTATAGTTAGGTTTTGGTTATGATTAGGCTTAGGGTTTGATTATAGTTAAGATTAGGGTTTAATTATGATTTGGGTTAGGGTTTGATTATGATTAGGGTTTGGTACAATTATGGTTTGCTTATGGTTAGGATTTGATGATGGTTAGATTGGGGTTCAATTAGGTCTAGTTTATGGATATTGTCAAGGTTAGGGTTTATTATGGTAAGGATTAACATAAGAGTTCAATTAGGGTTATGATTCAATTACATTATGGTTTGGGTTAAATTAGGATTAAAGTTCAATTAGGGTAATCATTCAATTACATTAGGAGTAGGGTTAAATTAGGATTAAAGTTTAATTAGGATTAGGGTTTGGGTTGGAATTCAATTAGGATTAGAGTCCAATTAGGGTTATAATTTAGTTTAGGGTTATGGTTCAGTTGTTGTTAGATGAGGGTTGAAGTTGTAGGTGTTTTAAAATTATATGGGGTTATAGTTAAGTTTAGTGTTAGGTTATGATTAGGTTTCAATTATGGTAAGATTAGGTTTAGGGTTAACGTTAACCTAAAATTAGGGTTAGGGTTAATATTGGAGGTAGGATTTAATTATAGGTTTTTATTACAGTTAGATTTGATTTTGATTGTGGTTAGGATAAAGTTTTCGTTATGATTAGGGTTAGGGTTTGATTATGATTAGGTTTTGGTATAGTTATGTTTTGGTTATGGTTAAGGGTTAATGATGATTAGATTGGGGTTGAATTAGGTCTCTATTACAGATATTATCAAGGTTAGGGTTTAATTATGGTAATATTTTTATTATAGTTAGGTTTAATATAATACTAAAATTTGTTTAGGTTAGAATTAGGGTTATGATTCAAATACATTAGGCTTAGGGCTAAATTAGGATTGAAGGCTAATTAGGGTTAGGGTTTGGGCTAGACTTTAATTAAGGAACTACTATTGTAGGATGAATCTCGGGGTTATGGTTACGTTTCAAATATTGTTTGAGTTATAGTTTAATTAACATTATGGTTTAAGCACAATTAGGGTTAAGGATTAATATAAGCTTAGGGTTGGGGTTCAATTAGAGAAAAATCTTAGTTAGGGTTTAATGGGTTATAGTTAATTATAGTTAGGGTTCAATTGTAGTACGGTTTGATTGTGATAAGGGTTTAATTATAGTTAGGCTTAGGATTTGAGTCTAATTAGGGTTAGAATTTGGTTTATTATTCAATTAAATTAGGGTTAGGGTTCAATTTGGTTTAGGGATAGGGTTCAGTTTGGTGTATTGTTAGAGTAAGACTTTTAGATTTTTTTTTTACATGTTATAAAATATTTTCTATTTGTCAAATTGAACCTATTTTCATTTACTTCTCAAAAATCAAAGTATTATGAAAAGATTATGCATTTTCTTAAGTAAAAGAATATAATACTTTAGTATATAAATAAATTATTATATATTCTATAAAATAAAATAAAATAATGTTTAAGAAAATTATATTAATTTTAAATTTAATAATTTTATTTAAATAAAATAACTATATTATACATATTAAAAAATTCTGGATTATTATAGATATCTAAAACACTTCTATATAATATATAAGAGCATCCTTCAAATGGATGTCTTTAATAAATTTATATTAATTTTATTATCTTTTATGTGCCACTTTCACTTTTTTTGTTTTTTTTTTGGATAAAAAAATTAAAATCATTTGTATTTGGAAACAACTCTTTGAAAGAAGAAAGTTTCATTTGCAAACACACATCCATTACAAACATTCCTAAATCAATAAGCATAGTAGAAAAACATTCTTAGCTACAATCTTGTCTTGGAGACATTCTATCTATTATATTGAGGTTTTTTTCTTATTATTATATTATTTGGGCATTCTTTATATGTAGATTTTTGGAAAAAAAAATGTTACTATATTGATATTTGAAAATATAGAAAGATATTTGTCACAATCTTAATCTATTTTAAGTGGTTAAATTATAGAAACTTATTTTAAATTTTATGGAAAATGTTGTATTCTAGCGTATCAATTAATATCCAAATTGATTATCAATTAAGATCTTTGTTATTAAAAAGAAACAATAGTTTGAAAGTAACAATTTTGGTATTGAAGAACAAAAGCTTTGTAATTTATTTAAAAATTAAAAATACCATAAAATTGATCATCTATACTTTCATTCAAAATCTTTCATTAAGAAGAGAAATAAATCATTTTTATAGTAGCACAAATTAGTAAAGGTTGTGCCCATTGTAGATCATGTTCCAACCCTATTGCAAGAATTCTAGAGCACAAATTTGAGCTACCATTTAAGAGTAATTCACAACAACTTGGAATATAATTATATGGTACGCTTAATATGCAATTATAGTACAAAGTATATTAAATTTAAAAAGGAAAAACCCCACTCTCAATTCCAAATAGAACTCAATTTTTTCCCTCTCCCCCAACAATATTTAATCTTTAATTGTTATTATTTAATACAATATATTAAATTGAATGAAATTCAATGATATGAAAGATTTAATGATGTTCTCCAGTAAAAAATGGTGCAACTCACACCATTTAATTCTGAATTTTTTTTAACATATTTAATATCATCCTATTTCTGAACCCTTTTTCTAAATATATATTGAAGATCCTGCTACTGAGCTTGGTTCCCTTCTTACAAGTTCAGTATCTTTGAAGGGAAAGGGGAACAGAATTGACTTAAGGTTGGGCTTGGTTAATTTCAAGCTCTACACTTGTCAGAGACATGAAAAAGCAACCATTCAAATCAGAGATGCAGAGTAGATCAATTCGGGAGGCTTAGAAAAAACTTTAAGCTTGAAAATTAATTATGCAGTAAAATCAAATTATAACTGAGAATTGTGATGGCCCTTGCCATTAGCTTTCCCAGTTTCTTGATTGGCATAGGCATCACCGTCCTCATCATCAATCAGATCAGATCAGAGTCTGTGACATACTTCTTCCATAGCCAGTGTTGTCTCCACACTTTCTCTATCATTTCTTCGATTGGCACATTCTTTGTTTCTAGAAGGAGACATAGGACGAATGTAAACATGATTAAAACCCAACCAGCGAAAAATAAAAAAATCCCGTATTTGAAATGACAAAGCATTGACAGGAATGCCTATGCAATGACGAATGTGGAGAGAAGGTTGACACACACGGTGACACTTTGTCCAGTGGATCTTGTTTCTAGTGGAAAAGTTTCGCTGGGAATGAGCCATGCAAGAGGCCCTATGACCACGCAAAGGCTGAGACGAATGTGCATACCATAAGTACTATCACAATTGTCATGCCCTTGGAAATATCTTCGTCCTCTTTCGTCCCTTTTGCTAATAGAATTCCAATGATCACCTGCAATTCCAAAACAACAGAATGGCTACACAGATTTACCTATGAAACAAACATTTGCACTCCGGCTTCGAGCAGAAGCAATCTTTGCCCAACTTTATCAATTGAATAGATTGAAACTAAAGTGGATGGCAATCGCAACCAGTGTGGTGTTCCGTTTTCCATCTTTTTTCTTCCACACAACTTTAGGTGATTAAGTCACAAAACCCCCAAAACTTTCGATCTCCTTTCCAAAATTTCCTTTTTCTCCAATTGATTAAAAGCAAAGCCCCAAAAATCTTTTTATCACAAAACACCCATAACCAGGCAAATTTTGCAGAGAGGAAAATTCACGGCAGAGTCTCCTCCCCCCCCCAAAATATTAAGCAAAGGTAGCAGTCGATTTTCTTAATAAACAACAACGGTGGATAGAAGACAGCGATTAATCAAGGGCAGCGATTGATGAAGACAAAGGTGGTGATAACGTTACATTGCGTTACATTGAAGTAGAATGGAAATCGTAACCTGAACATTTACAGTAACGTACATGCCTTGGAGAGGAATGGCAATCGCAACCTAAACGTTTACTTGGAGTGGTTATAATGCATGGCCAAGATTTCCGTTTTCTTTAATGTATACACGGATGCCTTCACTCCCCCTTGCTGCGACTGTAGGAACGCCTCTCGGCGTAATCACGGTGAAGGAAAACATGCATTGAAGGATTCACCAAAGCAACTCAATGCATACCTTTTAGATTTCAAATATTAACAAATGATATATAGTTTGGATTATTTAAACAGGCATGAGACCGTCATTTTTTTCTTAAAGGCATTTTGTGTTTATGGACAACTTCGATCCCATTGTAGATCGCCTCTCGGCGAAAACAGGCATGAGACCGTCATTTTTTTCTTAAAGGCATTTTGTGTTTACGGACAACTTCGATCCCATTGTAGATCACCTCTCGGCGAAATAACATATATACTTATCTCTACCTCTATATCCCTTTATGATAGTGGCACATTTCTCTCTCTCTCTCTCTCCATCCATCTTCACCTCTACTTTTATATACTCTAAACTAATTACAGGAACATGACTATTTGTGTCTCTTTTTAAATAAGTATAGAATGAAAATAATGAAGTTTACTATTATTTCATGTGTTCAATTTTTATTTTTTAAATTTTAAGAGGAAACTATTGACTAGTTTGAAGGATCTTGTCACATAGAGAAACAGTCCATAGGGTAAGTTATGAGAAGATTTGAAAAAAAATGAAAAACTTAAACAAACCTTTCAAAAATATTTAGGAGCATCATCGGAGTTTAAGGAAGTGTGACTGCAATTCACTATCCTTAGCTTATATCAATAAACTAGAAGAATGGTTAAATTCTATAATGATGGGATATTGTTCATTTAGGATATTATCTTGTGAGGTTTTTCTTGTACATTAATGATCTCATTTTACTTGCAAATTTTACTCAAGGTATTGAAGAACACTTGAATATATTAAGCCAATTTTTGAATTTTTGAATTAAAGAGAGAACATTTGGATGAAATTAAACATCAAATAGATCAACAAATGGAACAATAATTTGTATGAACATATCTAATTAATAAAAAGGAAATACAGATACTTCTTACTTATAAATTCTGTGTTTGTAGAAAAATGTTTTAAAAAAATAGGAAATATTATTTAAATGGATTTAACCTCACATGTAATCATCACCAAATATCATACTTGTAAGTTGGCCTAAGGCTATTATCAAAGAATTTTTAATGAAAGAAAAAGGAATTGGATGAGGTAAACCATCAAATAGATGAACTAATGGAAAAGTAATTTGTATGCATGTCGTAATAAGAACAAAGAAATAAATATTTTTTTGTAGATAAACTCTACAAGTTTTTTGTAGAAAAATATGTTAAGGAGAAAGAGGAAATGTTACTTAAAATGAAGAATGCTTTATTTTGGTCTACAACACTGGTGTTGTTTGGGAGCTTGTTGTCATTGTTGTGGGGGGTTTTAGTGTGACCTTTTTTGGTGGGTTCCATTTTCTATTTGTGGTTATTCTATTACCAATTGAGACTTTCTTAAGATGTCAATGGTGCCAATATTTCTATTGAGTTGTTTTTGGGCTTTTAAAGTAGTTGGTTGCCCTATTTTCTTTATCCTTTTTGCTAAATCTGAGGGGTCATTGGACTCTTTTGGTTCTTTGTTTTGGTCTGAAAATTTTCTCTAGGCTTTTGAGTCCATGATCTAGGAAGATGGTTGTCATTGTGGTTTGTAGAGTTTGAACTAGCTTCTTTACCTTGGTTTCATGTGCATTTTGACAATTGCTACGCTTAGAGAAGGCATTACTCTTATTGGTTTTGGGTAGATCATTCTAGTTTGTGATCTTGGCCTTGAAGGTTATGGTGTTAGCATGATCAATTCCTTGTATAGCCATTAAAGTCTTCTATTTTCTATGAAACTTCTAGTAGGATGTTGTTTCTACCACTGTTGTAAAGACCTCCATATTGTTAAAATAACAAAATACACAAATTACACTTAATTAATCATTAATTAATACAATTTGCTCAATAAACAATGAATATAAAAGAGATTGTAATTTGACACAATCTTTTAATACTTGAGTAATGAGAATTGGCAAAACATAAGAAATTATTTTAGTTACAAAACCATAAGGTCAGTTACATTGAATATGTAAAATAAGTTGATAATCATCCTAGCAAGAGCTTCCAACATCTATCTTGCATGTAAACACCATGGGTGAGAACACTATCGGAGTGCTTTACTGCCCAACTGTGAAACGTTAATGCTTCCCTGGAGTTCTTCATGACATGAAGAACCACCGACCCTACACGAGGACACATAATGACTCGAAATTGGTAGGGTGATGGAATTTGGTGCAACTTAGTGCATCAACAATCTAAGATGCTATTGTAATGACACTAAGATGTGGAAGAGACTGAAAATAAATATGTACCAAGAGATCAACTAAAATTTTGGCCAGAGACTGTTTTAGGCTAACTAATGGAAAATGGGTTAAAGTAGAGAGTTAAACTCTCTAGAAACTCACCCTTCTCTTTACTCCGTATTCGACATTCATAATATAAATAATGTAATATCATCCTTTTCTCTCCCTAATAAACAATGTTTCATATAGTAGAGCTATTGTAAGGTAGAATGATAAAAATAATATTGATTAGATTCAAAATTTATAGTTAAAATGTATTTTATCATTTCAATAATATTGTAGTATAAGCTTCCAATAGAAAATTCTAAGGTTGGTAGACACAAACTTTAATTATGATATACTATAAAACATTATGAATTTTACTAATCTACAAGATTATACCTTCTTATTTATAGCATAATTTTTCTATAAATGTATTTTGAGCATCTTTAATAATTTATCCATATTATGATGAAATTTCATGTCAAGATAAATTATAATTTATTTTCTTCTTATTAATTTAAATGAATGATATCCACATCCTTTAACAATATAATCTAAATAAGAACTCCATCATACAAGTTCAAAACATAGTTGCTTAAAATTAAATAGAAGTATTCAATAAAGAATTAATAAGATCAACTATTTTTGTTCTTATTAGGTCCCAGTAAGTGCAAAAAGATATAAGATCATAATGGTAGAGAGTGAGCTTTGGATATGAGTGATAATGAATTCTCTACAATCACAAGACCAACTTTCTAAAAAGGATATATCAATACTTAAAAATAGTGCTTCAAGATGACAAATGGAAATAAAACAAAAATAAAAGATATGACTCAACATAGAAATGAGCTCGTTCCAAAGTAATATGATCCAAAACACACAAGACATTCAGAACGATGTGAATCCACATCTACAATATTAAAATGTTCTCATGTTCCACATAATTACTTCAATGGTGGTAATCTCAAAGTCAATATCATGCGAGATAAATAAATTCCACGTGCTTGAGTTACTGTGATTTGCCATACAGTTTTTTGCATGTTTTACCATGTCTATATAAAGTTCCCAAACTACACCAAAGTTCCACAATAACTATTTTGCACAATATGTGGCTAAGGAGTTAAGTGATGACTATTTTTGTTCATTTCGGTTTACAGGGATGAAGGAAAATAAGTAACCCTATAGTTATATCTTCAATCTTTTCATTATTGGGAAAAAGTAGATCTAAAAATATGGAGGGTTTAGAGCTAGTAGATTGCTAGGCTTGAAAGAAAACTTTGGTAGCCATTTAAATGAATAAGAAATTTGATTGTAGGTTAAATGTCATAACCTTCCTTTATTGCTACTACTATTGTTATTTCTATTACATCATTTTGAGGTTATGTTAAAAATGATTTTATTGAATATGATTATAATAATGAACACACACATAAAAGAATAATTTAAATAGAAATTATTAAAGTCCTCAATTTCAAATAAGCACGTGTCATAGGAGAAAGGGAAGCATATAGAGGGAATCTCCATCCTCCATTTTCTTGCATCTAACTCCTCCATTTAATGATCAATCAATTTTGCATGAGGATAATTTAGGATAAAGAATCTCATTTTCAATTAATTCTCTTGATAATGGAATTGAGGGATATTTTCTATATAACATAAGCAAAGTTTTCGAAAGGAAGGGGTTGATTCATTTCTTTGAATAAATTTCTCGTGTTTAATGTTGATAGAAATAGGATTTCTTTTGTAATCATGTTTTATTGGTAGAATTGTTAAGTTTGTTTGAAGAAAATTCACCAAGTTGCAAGGAAGGATCTAGGAAGGACAGCCAGAAGATTGGAGGGGATTCAACATCAAGCTTCAACAAACAGGTTCTTTTCTCTTGCTTTTTGTTAATTACATATGGAAGAAAATTTTATTATCAAAAAATATAGTTTCTATCATTTCTCTTACATCTTCAAGTATATAAAATTTTTAGATTGTTTAAAAACAAAGTAAATTCTTTCTTCTTAATTAGGATAATTATTGATAAAAGTACCTTTCACATAATGCATGTAAAAGGTATTTTTATTTTTATTATTTATTTAATTTTCTTATGAAAAAAAGAAAAGAAAGAAAGAAATCAGATTATTTTTTTTATATTGTTGCTTTCTAAATTCTTTTTTTTGTGAGTGCAAAAAGAAAAGAAAGAAAGAAAAAAATCATATTTAATTTATTTTTCTTTTGAGAATAAATTCATCTCTCTGTGATTTATTGAATAATTCTTGCATATGAATTATTGAAAAATTGTCTGCATATGAATCTCGTTCCCTTCTTCTGAGAAATTAGGAATGTAAATTTTATTCTCTGTGATTTTATGATGATCACTTGTGTTTCTTGTTCTTTATTAGATTATTTTGTGAATTAAACTAATCTCTCTCTCGAGATGTGTTTTTAATCATTTGAGTGCAAATTTTTATTTCTTTAACTAAATCTTAGAACCAAACCTCTCTGGATATAAGTTGATCTTTTGTACATGAAGTTTATTTAATGTTTTCCTATTAGCAACATAAAAATAAATAAAAAATTCATGTCTCTCTCTCTCTCTAATGTAGATTTGATCATTGTGTATATATGTCCTAATTCCCTGTGAATGTATATTGCCCTTATGAGAGAAATTTTATCATGAAAATTACAATTATGTCGAATGTATGACAATTAATTCCCTGCAAACCTCCTCTTTGTGAAATCTTAATCATGAAATACATATAATTTCATCTCAATAAATATAAATATAACTCTATGATTCTTGTGTAATCAATCATTATGAAATTAAAATAAATATATCTGAGATAATTTATTCTCTTGTGGAAATCTATCACTGTGAAACTCTACCCTCTATTTTTCAAGCATTATGTGCAAATTTATTTTCTATGGAATTCTATTCCTCTGAAATTTATTTATTTTTTCCCTATGAATCTCTCTTGTGAAATCCCCTCGTGAAATCCCCTCCTGAGAAGTTAAAAAAAATATATATATTTTAATATGTCTAGAAAACAATTGGTTTTCTCTGTACATGTTCATCTCTCTGTATATTAGAACAAAACTCTAAATCCTTTTTCAATTTATATTTTTATGTCTTGTAATATAAGTATAGCACAAATCATTTATAAATCTTTTTTTTTATTTTCTGGTTGTAAATTTTATATATATATATATATATATATATAAAGAAATAAGTTGATAAATTTAATCAATATAAAAAAAAGGGTATGTTAATGTCATGCTGTTGCATGCAAAAAAAAACAAAAAAAACAAACTTGTTTCCATTATTGAAGTCCTTTATTTAGGAAGATGAAAGATTCTTTATTGAAAACATTCTTTATTTGATAAAAAAAGAAGAAGCCTTTTTCATGGGAAGTGGGTGGGGAAGCCCACGGGCCCACTCCCCATTCCCCTTCCTCTTTTTTAGCCACCTTGTAGTTAAAGCAAATAATTCATTTTTTTTAAAGATTTTTTTGACATGTGTGAATTCAAATTGCCATTTATTTGGCATTTACTTATATTTTGAAATATTTTAATCATTATGAATTCGATTTTTATAATGTTAATAATATATTAAAATTTGATTATTATTATTTTATTATTTGTTTAAAGATTTAAAATAATCAATATAATAAATGATTAAGTGGTACCATAAGTTAATTCAAAGTAAAATAATAATAATAAACTTAATTAGTAAATGCATGAAATATAATCTAGATTAGATGATTTATTTATAATTTAAATAGAGTTTGTTTATAGATTTCATTGATTAAGTTATAATTTGGCTTTAGTAACCTTAAGAAAATTATAATATGAAATTTATTTGACTATTTATATAGTTGATATTGTTAACAAATGAACATACTTGCTTATACTTTCAATTAAAATTTTATAATTTGGAGTTATCGATAAATAATATTTTCAATTTATTTTTTGAACTACAAATTATGGTTGGTAAACCTTTATTTGGTTGCAACCCATTCCTGATTTTGAATCATTCGGTTAGATTAGTTTTATTGGGGTTGTTAGCTGGCATTTCAAATTCAATATGAATTATTAGTATATATATATCGCTATGATCGTCAATGTAAATTTGATATGTTCATGCTTAGATGCATAGTCCTCAACCAATTGACTACTTCAAGCATCAAGAAAGTTACATAATTGATGTATCATACAAATTACAAGAAGCTAGATATAAAGGTCATTCTCAAATTTGGATATTAGTCTCTTAGTAGTAGTAGATTGAAATTTTTAAATAACCAAGTCATTTAAATTAGTCAAATTTATCTCCTAACTCTAATGGAACATAAGACTAGTAAAAGGAAGAGCTATATTTAAGGAAGAGGCGAATTTATTAGTTGAACTTCGTAGTAAAAATCTATTTTGTTAGAACATTAATATTAATTGGGTAGTGGAGAAACTCTATTTGAAAACTAAAAGTTTTATCAATCTGGAGTCATTTAACTATGATTTTGACTTATCTCTTGAACCTCAAATCAAAAACTCAACTTTATTGTAAGTTTAATTGAACTTAGCTTCAAATATTAAATGACTTATGATTGTTATTAGGGAATCCTTACCTTAATATGTGCTTGAGAAACCTATTTCATGATCACTTAGTAGATTATACAACTATTTTAATTGAGATAACCTAGGAGTAAATCTTAACTCTCTTAAAAGAGTTTGTGATTAATAATTTATTATTTGTAGAAAATGTCCAAGGGATAAATGGATTCAAGTGGATAGTTATCTCCTTATAATATTGCATTAGTTCAAGAACCACTAGAAGAAGATTTCATTTATTAATTGGGGTTATTTAGGAACCACAAAAGTAGATTGTTGGGATCATCTAAAAGTCATGTTCATATTGGTTAAATGAAAATGAATTGGTTGGAATTAGAAAGGAGTCTTATTCATAATGATTGATTGAAGGTATATTTGTTTGAAATATTTAGGAGTCTTATTCACATTGGTTAATAAGCAGTTGGTTGATTTGTGATTATTCATATTGGATTTTCTTATTTTCAACATTGGTAAATAAAAATAGTGTGGATATCAAGGTTATTATAAAAAGATTTCCATCAAACATGTTAGCAATAATTTTATTTTCAAAGTATTATTATTTGATGATTTCAAATTTCTTCAAACAATTATTAGGACTCATATTTAAAGCAAGGATTATGATTTGTGAAAAATGCTTAAAGAATTAATTTTTATGTTACTCTAATTGGAATAATTAGCTCATTTAATGATGATGTGGTTATTATTAAGCTTGTCATTAAATAGTTCTTTTTCTTCCTTCAAAAAATAAGTGATAAATTCATTTCCAAAGTTTCACTATTTAATCATTTTCCTTAAGAAATCTAATTCCTATAAAATATTAACAGTTGTACTCAAGAGTAATGGATGTTCCAAAACAATATATATTACAGGTGAATTGAGGTTCTTTTCATAAGTTATCTTTTACAAGTATTAAACAATTAGTACTTCATACATATTTAGTCTAGCCTTAAAGTTTTAATCATGGTTTCTTTTCAAAAGAATGCTATTCCAGATAGTTGATTTGTTTATGCTCCTTTAAATTACTAACTTCAAGCATGAAATAGTTCATTTCCATTATTATTGCTTCTCTTGATATTCACAAATTTAGAGTTAGACAACTAAACAAGAGGATTTGGAAACAATAAACCTTAGCAACATTCGGTATCTACAGTGCCTCTGGGTCATGCTTACGAGTAATGTCATTGTGTTGAACTACTACACCTAATGCCTAATGAATTTGCATCAAAGATGTCTGTGGAATCATCCCTATAAATCATCGGGGAGTTATAAGGGACACTTGGAAGTTAAAATCCAAGGGTGCGGGTAATCCCCCTTGAATTGATAAACTAATAAGATAATCTTTAAATGAATTTACATTCGCTAGATAAACTTTAGTAAGCCCCATTAGGGTTATTTAAGTGAGATGCTTTTAAAACTTGGATTAATCTTAAAGGTTGTTTGTGTTGGCAAATGTGCACTCCAATGAGAAATTGTAGGTGATTGAAGGTATTTTCATTGATGGCAACCTTACAATCCTATGATACTGGCAGACACCAACACCAATAGACTCCACACCAGCATACAGATCACCGACACTGAAAAGGAAGATTACCGGCACCATGGCTGACATCAATTTTGTGTAATTATACTTTGTAATTAATTGTAAAATCTTTTTGTAAGCCGACATGGAGAATTCTAATATGCCTCATATAAGTATGAGATCATTATAGATCATTTATGAAGAGTAGAATGAAAAGAGTATAGAAGACCTAATGTGCAAATTATTAGGATAAGGGTTTATGTATATTGCAAAGCCTAAACCGGTACTGAATCTGGCATAGTAGATGTTGATCTGAAGCAGTACATGACATTGGATTTGTATAATACAATTTTGGAAGTCAATGAGACTTCATTTTGTAACTGAGTAGTGAGCTCTAGGCACTTGGCCTTCCTGCATGTGCAGGCCCCTATTGTAAATAGTAATATTCCCTTATTGGCTAGTAGGTGAATATTGTGGGTCACAAATCCCACCGACATTTTTCCCACACCGGGTTTCCTTGTTAAAAATATTGTGTTATGGTGTGTTTTTCATGTTGCGGTTGTTGTTCTTATTTACTACATTAATTTTTGTTTACCGGTACACAGTTTTGAAATACTTTTCATGTTACAATTCAAGAAAATTCTTTTACCGGTCAAATATTTTTTCAACCCCCCCCCCCCTCTTAGTATCTTTGGGAATCCTAACAATTGGTATTAGAGCCTAGTCCTCTAATTTCAAAAGCCTAACAGCTTGAGGAAGATCTTGACACCGGTAGAGATGGAAAACTTGAGAAAGCGGTTAGAAACAGCTCTTTCAGACTATGATGTAGAAAAAGTGAAGAATATCAAACTTGAAGATGGTCTGAAGGCTGCACAGGATATCATTCAAGGACTTCAAGAAAATTTCACTATTGCAAGGAATGAAAGAAGAGAACTTTGTGAAAAGATGCAGAATGATGAAGATGAAAAGGAAACTCTCAATGATCTGGTAAACAAGCTGAGACAAGAAATTAGTACAATGAAGAATGAGATGTAGGATATGATTATGAGATTTTATAAAGAAATTGAAGATAGAAAGAAGAATGAAGATGACTTGACTAGAAGAATCAATGATGCTACAAATGAAAATCGAAGACTCAGTCATATGAATGATATGCTAAAGACAGATCTAATTCACTGAGAACATGATAAAACTGAACTCATGAGACAGAAGGATTTCTTGGAAAATGAATTGGCTACTACAAATCAACACAAGGAGAAATTCAAGAAAATTTTAGAGGAACTTGATGACATGCTAAAAAATCAGAAACCTAATGGTGATACAAATGGCCTTGGCTTTGAAATTGGTGAAAGCTCTGGTACTGCAAACAAACATGATCATAGCAAACCGGCAAGACAACCTACTGCTTACAAATTTAATGGGAAATTCTTTAACTATAACAAGTATGGGCATAGAGAAAATTAGTGTAGATCTAGAAACTATCAGAACACTAATACACCCACTGGTCAATGTTTGAAATGCAACAAAGTTGGTCATAATTCAGAAAATTGCAAAATTAATGAAATTTGTTATGTTTGTGGAAGATTTGGACACTTATCTAATCAATACATAACACATACTAGCATAGGATATGGGAAAGCTATTTGGAAAAACAATGTGACTTGTTATGCTTGTAACAAGATTGGACATATTGCTAAATTTTGTAGAAGTAAGGCATCACTAGCAAATAACAAAGGACCCAACTTGAAAGGTAAAGAAAAAGTTGAAGAGGTAAAGAAAGAATTCTCAAAACAATGGATCAGAAAGTCAAATCAGAATGTTGATGGGAATACTCCTCTACCAACAGAATAGAGTAACACTCCACTGGTAGGAGACTCTTCATCTAACTGAAGGAAAATCCTTTGGGGGTTTGGCAACAAATTGAAAAACATGCTAATATACCATCGGTTGATGGTGAGAAGTTGAATTACTTCTTTACCGATAGATGAGTTAAGTTGTGACTTAACCAAAAAGCATTAAATGTGGTAGTTGGAGAAAAGAACATTATAAAGTAAGTGTTTTGGCTCCTTTTTCATTCACTGAGCATTCAAATCTCCGAGAGCGTGAAAATTCTGAGCAAGGGCATCCATAGCGAGAAGGAAGCAAGTCATTCAAGCACACATACCTAAAGGCAAATTGAGGTATTTATAACTATGGCAACCTCCTTTATTCTAGAATTTATAGCAAACCCTATTGTGATTGAGGTTATCAAGCACCCTAGACCCGTATTCAAACTAGTTCCTGAAATAGCGAAGAAAGATGATACCCTAGGTGCATTCTCTCAAATTCCTAAAGGAGTAGTATATGTTGAAGATCTTAGGATATACATATATTGTCAAATAGAAGAATTAGGAGATGATGAAATCAAGAACATGTATAGGACTATGATTTGTGATGTAAATGGCAATATCAAACCATAACATAAGATAGTGGAAACCCTAGGTTTTACTGAAATCATTAGTATCCCGGATTTTCCCAAGGATGTTATAAGGATTGTGCTAAGCAGAGTGCATGGTGAATTCTTTTGGTTGGATTCCATCCATAAGATCACCAAAGAAATAGTCAAGGCAGTAACAGGGTTGCCTTCCACCGGTAGTAAGCCTGACAGAACTAAAAAGGTCTCTAATGACACAGTAATGGACCTAACCAACGCAACATTTGACAAGAGATCACTTAGAGTCAATGATGTAAAGGACATAAATGTTAGATTTATCAGTATGATCCTTGCCTATAAAGCCACACATGCTAATACATTAAACTCAGTATCTAGCTTGTGTATTAAAAGTGCTTCTAACTTAGTGAACAACAATGCTAATATTGACATCTATGAATGGCTTAAAGATGAATTCATAGACAATCTAAAGAAGATCAAAGGAGATAAGAAAGGAACTTTCAGATTTGGAAATTTTCTTGTATGTTTGATGTTGTACATTACTAAGGAAGTATCCAGTATTGGAAGAAAAGACTTTGGCTTTGATATATCGATAGGAAAGAAACTATTGGACACATTAAACAACATGGGAGAAAATAGAGAGAAAAATATAAATGAACATTTTCAAGCACTGAAGGCTCAAATGAAGACAAGAATAAGGCTGTCTCAAGCAATTGTAGATAAATATCAAAAGGAAATATGTTTTGTAATTAAGAAAGATGAAATCTGGATGGAGGCAGTTGTCCCTAGGACTATCTAGGTAATTGAAATGGGATATGAAATAGATGATAACATCATTGAAACTTATGCAAAAGCCCTCCTTGAAGCACCAAAGGAACCATCTAAGAAAGTCTTTGGCAATGCAGAAGCAATTGAAAGTGGTATTCAGTCTAAGAAAAGAGTTAAGAAAGTTGAACAAACTATGAGGAAGGGAACTAGACAAGCTAAAGCTATTAAGGAAGATGTATTGAAGAAAACTAGTATCAAGGAAAGTGAGCTGGAAGGACTTCAATCGAAAGCTCATCTTTCACCAGTTGCAACTTCTTCTAAAAGTGATAGATTGATGGCATTCAAAAGGGTAGAAAGGAAATGAAAACCCTCACCGGTACCCTCACCCACACCTAGAAGAACAAGACAAAAGGAACAGGCAGTTAGGCCTCCAATTAAGAAGTTAACTCCGAAGAAAAATAAGGTAAAATAGGTTATTACTCCACTGGATAAACTTCTAAATGAAATAACAGAAGATGGAAAATTGAAAAATATTAGCAAATTGTATAACACACTTTCTGTTGATGATAAAGAGAGTGTAGAGAATAGTGCAATTTTACACTTCGACATATACAAGAAATTTTTGATGGAGATTGTTGATGAAATACCCAATGATCTATATAGGAGACTAGAAGCTAGAAGGGTGGATATTTTTGAGTTAGATAAAAAGATAAAAATTGAAAAATTGCTTGCAGTGCACCCAGTAAACTCACCTGAAGAGATAGATCAATTAATCAATTAGGCCAACCGGACAGTATTTTCAACTGGTCACCAGCATGTTGCACTTATAGCAAGAAGAATGAATGAAATTTATGAAGAAACTATGGAACAATGGGACATATTCTTTGTTGAAAAAAAAAAATAGGAAGAACTTAAAAGACCTAAGACTATCAGAGTCTAACAAAAGGATAGGGATAAGGGGAAAGGTAAGGTAGGTTGACCTTCAAACCTTAAGATAACTGATAACTTACCCCCACCTCATTATGATACTCCACTGCCACATACTACTGACAACCAACCGGCTATAGAGAGTATGGAGACTCCTTGAGATGATACAAATCCTGAGTCAAAAATTTTGTACACTATGAATATAGACACCCAAGAGGTAAACATTGTGGTGGACAGAGACAACTGAGGACAAGAAGAAAGATTTGGCTACTGAGTCACCACCTACAAATGTTGAGATTGAGGTTAGTAATACTATAAATATAAACACATAAAAACCTACTCAGACAGAGGAACTGGTAGAGGACACCACTGGGAAACCATCAAAAGCACTAGTAGATAAAATTGAGAAATAATCAAGAAAACCGGAAATGGACAGTGCAGAGGTGCATATTGAGAAATTGACAGTGCATACTAAGACTTCATAAAAAAAACTGATAGTTGAGATCACAGAGAAACCCCTTGAGACACAGGTTGAGAAACAGGAATAGAAACAAGTTGAGGTACAGGTTCATGTAGAGACAGTGCCACCGGCAACAGCTGAAAATCCTAAACCTTTGCTAGTAGAAATGCAAACACAAACTGACATACCAGAGGTCAACACAAGCAAAGTTATTACTACAACCAGGAGCATGGAGATTGTGAAAACAATTGGGTAGACATCTGGTTCTTCAATGACAGAGTTCAGACCAACGAACATGACAGAAGTATTAGTGGATTCTATTAAGAAGATCACTAAGTGTAGTGCAAATCCTACAAGGCTATTGATGACACAATTCCTATTCTTAAATTGATAGCACCCAAGTGCATTTTGGATAATAAAGATTCTTTAGGTCAACTAGACACATTGTTTAAATACATCACCGGTAACATTTTGACAGTTGATCAGATAAACGAAGACACATTCAAAGAGAGAATGAATAAGGAGAAAGAAAATTTCTTTAAGGAAATAGTGAAGAAGATTAAGGAGAAAATAGAAACCTTATTATCGACACTAGGAGAAACAATTTTGGATTTCAATAAACTATACAGAGATACCTGTAAAACTAATATTTTGACAGAGGACATAGATTCAGAGGTCAGCAAAGCACATGATGAAATCAACAATATTGCTTACAACTTAATAGGAACATCAGATTCATTTTTGGAAATTGAAAAGAACATTGCACATCTTGAAGAGAAAATTGAGAAGTTAGAAAATGATAAAGAGAAGATAAAGGTTAAGGAAATGAACTTAAAATGCAAACTAGGTCCTAAACTAGATTACCTCATTTCTTTGAGAAAAGAAATTTTTGAGGCTCTGGTTCCCGAACTTAAGACACCAGAAGAGTAAATGCACATACTCACCAGTATAGTTCAGAGAATAGAAGCGACATTAAAGGATAGCAAAAGATTCATTGATAGTCAGAATTTTGTATTGGCAGATCTTTTCCAGATTGTAAGCCACCAGTTACAAGGATCTAGGCAGGAACCACACTCCACTGACAGTGAATGACAACCTTTGTCATTGATGTCAAAGGGGGAGTAGTGAAGATGAGAAAAATTGATCAGAAGAAAGAGATCATCAGCTCAGGGGGAGCACACAGTTTTGGTAAGACAATTTTGGCAAAACACTTTTGGATATATAGTTTTGATTTTTCTCATGAGTGTTGTCATCAATGCCAAAGGGGGAGATTGTTGGCAAATGCACACTCCAATGAGAAATTGTAGATGATTGAAGGTATTGTCATTGATGGCAACCTTACAGTCCTATGATAATGACAGGCACCGACACCAACAGACTCCACACCAACATATAGATCACTAGTACCGAAAAGGAAGATTACCAACACCATGACCGACATGAATTTTGTGTAATTATACTTTGTAATTAATTGTAAAATCTTTTTGTAAGCTGACATGGTGAATTGTAATATGACTCATATAAGTATGAGATCATTGTAGATCATTTATGAAGAGTATAATGAAAAGAGTATAGAAGACCTAATGTGCGAATTATTAGGATAAGGGTTTATGTATATTGCAGAACCTAAACCAGTACTGAATCTAGCATAGTAGATGCTAATTTGAAGCATCACATGGCATTGGATTTGTATAATCCAATTTTCTAAGTCAGTAAGACTTCATTTTGTAATTGAGCAATGAGCTCTAGGCACTTGACCTTCCTGCATGTGCAGGCCCCTATTGTAAATACTAATATTCCCTTATTAGCTAGTAGGTGAATATTGTGGGTCACAAATCCCACCGAGGTTTTTCCCACACCAGGTTTCCTCGTTAAAAATATTGTGTTATGGTGTGCTTTTCATGTTGTGGTTTTTGTTCTTATTTACTGCATTAATTTTTGTTTACCAGTACACATTTTTGAAATACTTTTCATGTTACAATTCAAGAAAATTATTTTACTAGTCAAATATTGATTCACCCACCCCTCTCAGTATCTTTGGGAATCCTAATAGTTTGACGATTTGATAATTGGATCAAGAGTGATTCTTATGATAGGTATTAGGACCTAGTTGTTTTAGGCCACAAGCAATAGGCCACCTTGAGCCTTTTCTTAAAGCTACCATAATGGGTAGCAACCGCAGAGAAACTATCTGGGACATTGACCCTAGAAAGGGTTGTGTACCTACCAAAATAGTTTACATTAAATCATAGATTAGAAAATAGAACTACATACTTTATGCCTTGATCATGTGCTGAAACGGGTATTTAGGTAGTCTAGGGACGGATTTGTCCCTTGTACTCAGGCATTCAAGGATGGGGTCTAGGTACGGATTACGAAGTATCTAGATTTTAAAGATAAGGGAAACAAAGGAAAAAGTAATTCAACGCATACTCGGAAGGAACCCCGTATGGATTCTCTTTACTTCCTAAGGCTTTAGGCCAAATTCTGAGGCAGAATTCAAGCTTGCATTATGTTATTTCATTTTCTCCTAAGGACGGCAATCTCGATGCACCCCTATTAGAGGAGTGTAGTTCTTAGTGAGTGACTTAGGACCCAGATGGTCCCGATGAGTCTAAGTCTCTAGCCAGAGCACCTCCTATCCCATGTTGGATAAATGCCTACCCCGTTTGGGTAGATGCCTATCCCATATTGGATAGATGAAACCTTATGTCCTATATGGACAGATTCCTAACCCGTATGGTTAGATGCTTATCCCAGATGGATGAATGCCTAATCCAATTAGATAGATGCCTAGAGTATGTGATTGAATCAAACATAGATGATTAAATAACTAAATTAAATAAAAGATTATCAAAAATTCTTTGGTTAGTAGTATGGGTTTGTTACATTAAAATAAAGTAGGAACTTTCTCACAAAGAAAAAACTCCTTAAAAGAAAACAAGAACTTTCTCACAAAGAAGAACTCAAAAGAAAGTAGAAACTTTCTCACAAAGAAGTGTTATTTTGAAGGTGATGAAATTAGGAATTTCTCATTTCTATTATTTCATGTTTCTAATTATTGTCACTATCCAACAATCTCCACCTTGACAACAATTTACCCGATACCTACCCAAAACCACCATCATCCCTTTTGCAAGCCAAGAAGACACAATCAATTTCAACTTCTCTACCAATATTGGTTTAGTAAACATGTTTGCACACTTTTTAGGTGTATGAAATTTCTTAAGGATTACTCAACTTCCATCAATAACCTGTCTTACAAAATGGTACTTAATTTAAATATGTCTTGTTCTATTATGATAAGTTGGATTTTTAGCCAAATGAATAGCACTTTGACTATCACAAAATAGAACCACTTTGTCCTACACTTTTGCAAGATCACGAAAAAAATCCTTCAACCAAATTTCCTCGGTACATGCATGTGATCAGATTCCTTTATAAGGACATCATGTCTAGAGTTTTAGGTGTGTGATAGGGGTTTTAGTAGTGCAAAAGGGTTTTTGTATGTGCGATCATAGAAGAGAAAGGTCTATATGAAGAGTTAGAGTGTGAAGATATTGAAGACTGAAGTAATGCTGAAATGCATTAACAGTCAGTTGTCAAGGATCTAACCAAGCATTCTGTGCTAGTAACTAGGTCACTCTACTTGTTGATTACTCATATCTTCGACAAGTTTGAAACCTTTAACTGGGTAGGCTTAACAAAGTCTTTGTAAATCCTCTAACAAGGTGGTTCACAACTGTCAATCTGAAACCTTCTCACAAGGTAGTCTTTAATAGGACCTATCTCCTAGCAGAGATCTAGATTCCTAACAGGATCTTTTCTGGTGAAGAACATTGTATGACCTTAACTGGTCTGACCTCAACCAATCTGGTTTCTATTCTGCAGATAGTTACTTGTGATTTTTTGCTTTCTATGGGTTTTCCCATTTGGGTTTCCACGTCAAAACATCTTGTGTTATGGTGATTGTGCTCTTATGGGTGAATGCTTTATTTGTTGTTTGGTTTGCATTTATCTTAACCGATTTGTTAGTAAATTTGTTGTACCAGTTAATCGCTAAATTTTTTAAGGGTTTGAGTTCAATAATTTTTGGTATACTAATTCACCCCCCGCTCTTAGTATTCATAAATTGGTATCAGAGCCAACCTTTCTATAAGTTTAACCACTTGGAAGGAGATATGGGGGAATGCACTGTGAGGGAGCTTACTCATCGTCTTACTCAAATTGAGAAAGCCTTTGATGAACTTAAAGTCAAATATAAAGCCTCTATATAAAAGAGAAGAGAGCATGCTGAGAAACTAATGGAGGTTACTAAAAATAGTACTTCTGATGAAGTAGACATGGAAGCCCTAGTTCAAGAAGTTGAAAAATTGAATGAATCTAATGCTAACCTGAGAAGGGAACTGGAAAGACTGACTATCAGAATGTGTCAAGAGCTTGAGAACTGGAGGAAAGCTAAAGACTTGGTAAAAGACAAAGATCATGAGATCTCCAAGCTGAAGCAAGAAATCAGTGCCCTTACCGCTCATCTCCAAGAGAGTAAAGTGGAAAAAGAAGAAATCTAAGGTGAACTAAACATGGCTACTTCTAAGAATGCAACCTTGAAGGAATCCAATACTGCTATTTCCAAGGAACACACTGAGTCAAATGAAATATTGCCAAATTCAATAAGAGCATTGTTAAGCTAGAACAAAAGCTTGAATCAACAAAACTGGTAAAGAATACCACCGGACTTGGTTTTTCTGGTTATGAGGAAGGTGAGACCTCTGGAACAAAAGATGGAGCATCAAAGAAGCAATCAAAACCAAAGGATAAAGGTAAGCAAAATTTTAAACCTGTTTGCTTTAATTGTCTCAAGGAAGAACATACTACGTCTAATGTGTGTAGGAATAAGGCCTACAATAACTTTCCTTATTTTCTAAACAATAAGCCTAGATCCAATAGATTCAATGGTAACTGTTATGCATGCAACAAGTTTGGGCACAGAGCATTTGAGTGCAGGTTAGTAGTGCACAACGTTGGAAGATATCCTCAAAGGACTCAAGAAGTTTTTCCAAAACCCTCTCTGACCTGGAATCCTAATCGGTACAATACCTACAACCATCGATTAGGTGGTTATCAAGCGATAACTAGCTGGAGAACAACCTGTATGATCTGTCATGGTGGTAGTCACATTGATGCAACATGCATGAGGAAGAATGGTAGAATGAACAATGGACCATGGAGAACACCTGGAATGGTATGCTATCATTGCAACAAATCGGGACACCCTGGCAGAACCTGCAGAATGAGAAAGAACCTATTAGATGACTTACCGGTTACTCCAGAAGGGAAGATTGATGTTGAAACCGTTCAAGCAGGAATGAATAAAAAATGGAAAAAGAAACCTAAAGAAATCTCACAAGATGAACCGGTTTTTGCACCTAGTGTGGAAGTCACTAAACTGACAAACTGAGCTTCAGAAAATATTAGGGGGAACAAATCGGTGAAATGTTTCAAACCCCTGGTCTATACCGATAAAAGATCTTAACCAGTATACGTTACCTATCAATCAACAGTAGATTGTGAAGCAGTAAAAGGCAAATTAGGGTTTATGCCCTAGGAGTGGAGCATTTATTATGGTAGGTGAAGAATTCATTTAAAAGGGATTTTCAAGTCATTTTCACTTATCATTTTTTGAGTGAAGAATTTTTCAAGAGAAGAGCGACAAAAGGCGATTCGAATTGCGATTCATAGAGATTTCAAATCTTGCAGAAGTATCCAGAGACATTTACAATCAATCAAGTAAAGAACACCAAGCGGTAATCAAGCAACCGAAGTGGTATAGTGTGAGCTGCATTTGTCAGACCCTAAATTTCAAAATTGTGAAGGTATTTCTTAAAATTTTTGTTTATCAGTTAAATCATGGCTTCTGCATCGCACTCTAGTTCTAGTGCACCTATGGATTCTACTGAATTTATCCAAAGGAAAATGAAATATAACACCCTATCTCAAATACCTGTTAGAGTCATTGTTGAAGGGGATATTTCAGGGTACATTGACTACAAAATGGAAGACCTATGATCTCTAGCGATTCACTCTCAGCTAGGTCTATTCTGTGGGGATGACAAGAAGATCAAATTGGAATACAGCATCTTGGAGAGGAAGAAACTTCACAATGTGGTTTATTTCTTTGAAGAATTCACTGAAGAGCACATATGCATCATTCTGAGCAGAGTGCATGGCAACAAGATGTATCTTGAAAGGATGCATGACATTACTCCTGAAGCAGTTCATGCTGTCATCGGTTTCTGCAATAGAGGTGAGGTACTAGCCCTAAGGAAGATCATCAAGAATGAAATGACTAAGCTCACCGGTTCTCTAAGCAACCAACGGGGAATGACCGTCAACACCATTAAAGATGACTTGGTCAAGTATGCTTGTATGGTGATTGGATACTGGACATTTTATGCCAGCAGGACAAACTCTGTCTCTGTTGCTGCGATGAATGCTACCTACAGAATGATCAAGGATCTATGCACCTATATGCAAAAGAAACTTCTACAAAACTTGAAGTCCATCAAACAGGACAATGCCCTAAGGTTCAAATTTGGACAACTTTTAGTCGGCATATTTTTCTACTTCCAAGGCTATTTCTTGGGAGTCGGTGATATTCAATGGTCTACTGACCAACCGGTCACAAAACAAATTAGGGAAAGTCTCCAAGTGGTGGGAACCATATATCCTGAGGTCTTGAATAAATATTTTGATGAATTCAGCCAGAAGATGAGCCAAAGGATGAGGATATATGGAGACATTGTTAAGAAATATGAAGAGGACATTTGCTTTACCATTAAAGAAGATGAGTGCATAATGGAGGCAGTAGAGCTGAGACAGGAAGAAGTAGAACCTATGGGATATGAGGTCATGTATGACATGTTAGATGGGTATGCCTCTACCCTGCTTGCCTCACCGCTTGATGCTAAGGCAAAGTGCACCGGTACCTACTTAGAGAGGATAACACCTCTAGTTGAGAACCCTAAAGAGAAAAAGGGCAAGGCAACATCGACAGTATCGACACTGGTTACCTCAGCTAGCCCTAAAGTGACCAAGTGGTCACTAGCCAAAAAGAAACTAGAAGTTGCTCCCGCTAAAGTTTTTGAAAGGAAGTGGAAGCCCAAGAGAAACTCACTAGAATCAGAGGATACAGAACCGGAAGTATAGCCTAAAAAGACTAGGCAGACAAGCAAGAAAGCAAAAACTACCAGTAATACACCTACCTCATTGCACTGGTAAATATTGATATGTCTTCTTATAAGCCGATGACACATTGTCAGAGGACTATTAAGAACATTAAAAGAAAATTGCTTAGTGATTTGAAAGAATGTTTTGATGATTTTAGTGATAGTGAGAGAGAAGAAGTAGAGTAGGAAATCATCAATTATTTATGTGTTTATGACCGGTCCATTAGACATTAGATCTGAGACACCTGATTCTTTATACAATTCTTTAGATAATAAATGGCACATTGCCATTGAGAAAGAACAGGAGATCAGAGAGAAGATTTTTGCAAAATACTTCCCTGATGCTTCTAACTCTGAATTGTTTGAAATCGTGAACTGGTACAAAGGCCTCTTCTTCATGAGAAGAAGAAGACTCTTGTTACTAGAAGGCAAAGTCTCTGAAGTGGTGAAAGATACACACTTCCATGCCAAAGCCGCTCTGAAAATGCACCAAGTAGCTGAAGCCAATAGAAAGGCTGAATAGGAACTAGAAACCGGAAACCCAATTGAGGCATTTGATGATGAGGAAGAACAAGCTACAGAACAAGTGGACACTGTTGATGTGGATGCACTGGATGGTGATGACATCACTCTGGACATAGACAAGGAAAAATAGGAGAAGGAGAAAGCTGAAAAAGAGAAAGAGGAAGCGAATAGGAAACAAGAGGAAGAGAAGAGGAAACAAGTAGAAGAGAAGAGAACAGAAGAGGAAAAGAGGAAAGAAGAAGAAAAGAAGAAAGAGGAGGAGAATAAGAAAGAGGAAGGGAAAAGGAAAGAAGAAGAGAAAAGGAAGGAAGAGGAGTAGAAGAAAGAGGAAGAGAAAAAGAAAGAAGAAGAGAAGCGGAAAGAAGAGGAGAAGCGAAAAGAAGAGGAGAAGTGGAAAGAAGAGGAGAAGAGGAAACAAGATGAGGAGAAGCGGAAGGAAGAAGAAAGGAAGAAGGAAGAAGAGAAGAAAAAGAAATAATAAGAGGAGCAAAAGAAGGCAGAAGAGGAAAATCAAAGAGCTGAAGAGAAAAAGGAAGGAGCAAAGAGCACACAAGTGGAAACCCCAAAGGAAACCGATGGTCAAGCCAAACCGGATGACATCACCAGTCCTATTGACCTCCAATATGCAAATGAATCGAAGCTGTTGTAAAGCATAAAGCTAGCTCAAGAGAGACTAGAAACATTAAGGAGGAAAAAGGAACAAGATGGCATTCAAACTGTAATTGACACTCTTACCAGTTTAATTCCTAGTACCAACATCCCTAGTACCGATTCCTCTTTGGGCAAACTGAAACTTCTATGTATAGTTGTGGAGGACCAGGTACAATGTGTAGAAGAGGTTGATGAAGCTAATGCACTGAAGATGCATCAAAATGCACTAAACACTGCCTTAGTGAATAAACTTAACGAGCTCCGGTCTGAACTTCTGAAACAGCAGAAGAACATAAGAGATGCTATGGATGAGAGCAAGCTACTATTAAGAAAAATCAGCCAACCCCATCTATTTTGTGATGATGTGCTTGGACAAAAGGATAAACTACAATCTAATTTGTAGGCATACACAAGCACCTTTAAGACACCTTATGATTCTTTTACTACATATGGGAAAACTGTTCACCAGTATCAGCTTCAATCTGCCAGAATAGAAGTGGAGATTAGCAACTAGGCAAGAGATTTGCAGGAGCTTCAAATGGTTTTATTACCTAGACTGCAAATTCTTCAGAAGTGCTTTCTTAATCTTGAAGCATTAACAACCACTCAAGAGATGAGCAAAATTGATGCCATGGAAGAACATATCTCTCAAATGCAGACAGAAAGTGAGGTTGCTACCTCATTAATTGAGTCATGGTCATTAGCCATGAAGACTTTTATGTAGGACTTTAAATCTATTTTTGATAAATTTCATTCCTTACTGTCATAAACATTTACTTTTCTTAATGATAATGAGAAACAGGTTATCTGCAATGCTTTGTCATTGTTGGCAAAGGGGGAGTAGTACTTAAAATTTTGGTGAATGTTATGTATACTTTCATGTTAGTTTTTAACGAAGTAGTATACATTGTCATTTTTGCGAAAGGGATAGTGTATATGCTTAGGGGGAGTAATTTTGCTTATGTTAATTTTTGTTGTAAAATACTTAGATGTCAAAATTTTGCTAAGTGTTGCCATCAATGCCAAAGGGGGAGATTGTTGTCATTGATGGACACACACTTGCTTTGTGTACACTTTCTTGATGTATGAGTTATGCTCAACCAGTAATTGTTCCAACTGGTATTATGTATTATAGTCTTTAGACTATTAGAGTTTTGCAGAAGATGATTAGTGGTCTCAGATTGTATGAAGACCTAAGCGGTATGATGACCCAATTGGTATGAAGACCTAAAGAGGTATGAAGACCTCAAGCGGTTTGAGGATCCCAAAGCGATATGAAGGAACAAAGCAGTAGTTAACACTTTCATTTACCAGTCTTCATTTTGACAAACCGGTAATTGATAAAATGTATGAACCGGTATTACTCTATGATGAGTTACCAACCGGTATTTCTGTGATGAGTTATCATCCATCGACACTTTGGCGGTGATTTTGTGTCGTGTTACCAAATGTGTCTAGATGCACTGAACCTAGGAACTTGCAATGTAATCCTATTGGACCAACATCAAATCAGATTCCTTTATAAGGACATCATGTTTAGGTTTTTAGGTGTGTGATAGGGGTTTTAGCAGTGCAAAAGGGTTTTTGTATGTGCGATCATAGAAGAGAAAGGTTTGTATAAAGAGTTAGAGTGTGAAGATATTGAAGACTGGATTAATGCTGAAATGCATTAATAGTGAACTGTTAAGGATCTAACCAAGCATTCTGTGCTAGTAACTAGGTCACTCTACTTGTTGACTACTCATATCTTCGACAAGTTTGAAACCCTTAATCGGGTAGGCTTAGCAAAGTCTTAGAAAATCCTCTAACAAGGTGGTTCACAACTGTGAATCTGAAATCCTCTCACAAGGTAGTCTTTAACAGGACTTATCTCCTAACAAAGATCTAGATTCCTAACAGTATCTCTTTTGGTGAAGAATGTTGTATGACCTTAACTGGTTTGACCTTAACCGATCTGGTTTCTGTTGGGAAAAATGGTGTCTCAACCTTGCATTTATGCGAGGTTACTATTTATAGTAAGTTTTCATTTGAGCACAAAATGGTGCGAAACTCTCCCTGAAGCTTCTGGTTGGCTAGATAAGCATTCCGGTAAAGTTGCGTCGCAAGGTCACAGCTAGTTTTGAAGATATTAAAGTTTTCATCTTGAAGGGGTGCAATAAAATGTTTAAACTTAATTTTGGGGACTTTAGAGGCTCCGAAATGCCCTGAAAAGTGGTCGTAACTGGCGAAGCTGGTTGGTGATAGAGCACTTCGCGAGCTTTCCAGTGCTTCAAACGGTTCGTCAATCGGACACCCGGTTCTCAAGTTATGGCCTCCGGAAGTTTGTACTCCTGAAATAGGAAAAATAATTTGTATCGGATACATAAATGAGCTGTAAAAGGGAGCGACACATGTTGATGTGTGCTTTAACATGTCATAGGGCATCTAGAAGGGAGATAAGGTCGGCTACATCTTATTGGGTGGTTTTAGCCCATGGTTTTGTAATACCGTTTGACGGTTTCTTGTATTGTATCTCCTATTTATGAGGTGTGTGAGATAGAGGTTGTGTGTAAGAGTCTTATGGCTATTGAGTTGCCTCTGAATCTCTGATTAGTGGTACTCCTATGAAGAGCTTGCTCTGTAAGTATGTTGTAATCTGTTTTTGATTGCTGAATAAAATATTGAGCTGCTTTTGGAGGGTGGGGTTTTTCTCCCGAAAGGGTTTTCCCCATGTAAATCACTGTGTTGTGGTATGAATGCTATTATATCTATTTCTATTTTCTGTAACTGTTATAACGATCTGAAAAAGTTTTGCATTACCCTCCTCTCAAGGTTAGTGTAGGAAGTTGTTTCCGCTACTTAACTTTCTTACAAGTGGTATCAGAGCCTAATCACCTTTGGTTTCAATTGTGGGCAGTTGGGTTTTTTGAACTAATCTAGATTTGAGTGGGAGCTTGTGCAGAAGACACTTTTTGATCTTGTTGTAGGAATATTCAGATGGCGAGTTCGTTAGGGAGAATAGAGGTGGAGAAATTTAATGGAAGTAATTTTGAGATGTGGAAGCTGAAGATGGAAGATCTGCTAATAGATCGAGATCTTTGAGATGTTGTTGATGCGAATGTCCAAAGGCCATCAGATCCTACTGCGGTAGCTCAATATGATGTTATGGACCAAAAAGCCAAAGGTCTAATCAGACTGTGCCTGGTAGACTCTGTTCTAATCAATGTCCATGAAGAAAACTCTGCAAAGAAGCTATGGACTAAGCTTGGTGAGATGTATCAAGCGAAATCTTTATTAAATCAAATTTTCTTAAGAAATAAATTGTATTCCTTGAAGATGGAAGAGGGCGGACGAATTGCAGACCACCTGGAAGCATTCAATATGTTTGTGGCTCAATTAGTATCCGTCGGTGTTAAGATGGACGAGGAGGAGAAATGTCAGATCTTGCTTTGTTCTTTGCCTGATTCGTGGGATTCTCTTGTTATGGCTATCGGTAGTACTTCTGTTGTTTTAAAATCTGAAGATGTGGTGGGTGCCCTACTCGATGAAGAGATGCGAAGGAAGGTATCCATCAGTTCAAAGGAAGCCCTAACCGTTCGTGGAAGACCTAAGGAGAAAGGCAAGAAGAATGAGAAGCGTGACAAGTCCAAATCCAAAGGGAGATCAAAATCTCCTGGAAAGTCCAAAGTCATTTGCTGGAACTGTGGTAAATTGGGTCACATCCGTAAGGACTGCAAAGAAGAAAAGAAGAAGAAGAAAAAGAAAAAGTTCGATTCTGATTCTGAGTCCAACAAGGAAGATGGCGATGCATTTATTGCGGCTTTGGCGACTCATGCAGGTAATGATGCCTGGCTAATTGACTCAGGTGCATCTTTTCATATGACTTCCAATAGAGATTGGTTTTTTGAATATGAAGGATTTAATGGAGGTAAGGTATACTTGGGTGATGATTCACATCTAGACATTGTTGGTCGAGGTAAAGTTAGAATCAGGTTTTCTGATGGTAGAATAAAAAGGATTAATGGTGTGTTGCATATCCCTAGATTAAAACGAAACCTGTTATCTGTGAGCAAACTGATAGATGCGGGTGTGTAGGTAGTCTTTTCTGAAGTAGGATGTAAGATGATTAAGGGTGCTATGGTAGTTGCTAGAGGTGTCAGGTTTGGCACTTTGTATAAGCTTGAAGCATACACTGTTGAGTGTAATAGCACTTCTGTAAAAAGTAAATCTACGGATACTTCTTTGGAAGATTTGAAGGTTTCACCTTCAGCAGATGGAAATGGTTTTTGGGTACCTAAGGGTGCTCTTTCGTCTGAAGCAAAGTTAACTGCAGAGAAGACTATGTTATGGCACCAAAGACTTGGCCACATTGGAGAAAAGGGTCTAAGGACCTTGAAAAATAAAAATCTTGTTGAAGGTTTGAATGATTGTAATCTTGACTTTGATTTCTGTGAGCATTGCATTTATGGAAAACAAAACCGCGTTCAGTTTTACTCAAGTTCTCATAAAACTTGTGGTGTTTTGGATCTTATTCATTCTGATGTGTTTGGTCCAGTAGATGTCTCTTCGATTGGAAAATCCACATATTATGTTTCATTTATTGATGATTTTAGTAGAAGGACATGGGTTTATTTTCTAAAGAGTAAATCTGAAGTTTTTAGTCATTTTAAAGAATTTAAAGCAATGGTTGAGTTGCAGACTGGAAAGAAAATAAAATGTTTGAGAACTGATAATGGCGGTGAGTTTTGCTCTAATGATTTTGATAGATTCTGTAAAGACTGTGGAATTAACAGGCAGAAGACAACTCCGTATTCTCCAAAGCAGAATGGAGTTGCAGAAAGAATGAACAGGACACTGATAGAGAAGGCTAGGAGTATGTTGAGTGGTGCTGGTCTCGAACAAAAGTTTTGGGCTGAAGCTGTTGCCACTGCTTGCTACCTGATTAACAGGTCTCCTACATCAGCTCTTGTTGATAAAATGCCTATGGAAGCATGGTCAGGTCACAAGCCTTCATTGAGACATCTTAGAGTTTTTGGTTGTGAGGCATATGCACATGTGCCAAAGGAGAAGCGAACAAAGTTGGAGAACAAGGCTGTGAAATGTATCTTCATCGGGTATAGTTATGGTGTGAAAGGATACAAGCTTTGGGACCCTGTTGCACAAAAGGTAATTCATAGTAGAAGTGTTATTTTTAGAGAAATTAAGTCTCCTTCTGTTACATTGCAGCCAGAACAGACTAAAAAGGAAGATGTGATTCAACTTCCTTCTACACCTGAAAGAGTTGAATCGAGACCCCTAGATAGGCAAGAATTTGAGGAGAGCTCGTCTAGCTCTGAATCTTCAGAAGAGGAGGAAGAACCTCCAACTCAGCTTGTTCGAAGGTCTACAAGACATAGACAACCACCTGAAAGGTATTCACCTAATGATTGGAGATGTATTTTTGCTCTGAATACTAGTGTGGATGAACCGAAATCTGTAGAAGAGGCATTAGGTATGAATGATGCAGAATCCTGGAAGATTGCTATGGAGGAAGAAATGGAAGCTTTGAAAAAGAATGATACATGGGATCTTGTACCATTGCCTAAAGGACGAAAACCTGTTGGTTGTAAATGGGTGTTCAAGAAAAAGATTGGTTCAGATGGAAGCATTGAGAAGTATAAAGCAAGGTTGGTTGCAAAAGGCTACTCTCAGGTTGAGGGTGTTGATTACGGTGAGATATTTTCTCCTGTTGCAAAAATGACGTCCATTAGATTTTTGCTTTCTATTGCTACTGCTTATGATTTAGAGGTTGAGCAAATGGATGTGAAAACTGCTTTCCTTCATGGTGATTTGGAGGAAGATATTTATATGACACAGCCGAAGCACTATGTGGTGAAAGGCAAAAGTAATTTGGTCTGTAAATTGAAGAAATCTTTGTATGGCCTCAAACAAAGTCCTAGGATGTGGTACCAGAAATTTGATACATATGTGTTGAGTTTGGGATTTGAACGTTCTAAATCAGATCACTGTGTTTATTATAAATCTTATGGTGATCATTTCTTATTCATTGCATTGTATGTTGATGATATGTTATTCATTGGTAAAGGGAAAGTTATGATTTCAGAACTAAAGTCTCAGCTCGCTGCTAAATTTGAAATGAAAGATCTTGGTGCAGCAAAGCACATTCTTGGGATGGAAATTAGAAGAGATAGGGTGAACAGAAAGCTATGGCTAGGCTAGAGTAAGTATGTGAATTTAGTGTTACAGAGGTTCAACATGCAGAATTGTAGACCATTGAGTGTTCCTTTTACAGTTGGAATGAAACTATCTATTTCAGATTGTCCTACATCCCCATTGGAGATGGAAGACATGAGTAGAGTGCCTTACCAGAGTGCAGTTGGAAGCTTGATGTATGCTATGGTCTGTACTAGACCAGATATTGCCCAAGCAGTGGGAGTACTTTCTAGATATATGTCTAATCCTGGTAGAGTTCATTGGGATGCAGTCAAAAGAGTCTTCAGATATTTGAAGGGTACTTCAGAGTATTCTTTGTGTTATCATGGTAATTCAGTTGGAGACATGAATTCCCTTGATATCCATGGTTATGTGGATTCAGATTGGGCAGGTGATATTGATAGCAGAAGATCCACCAGTGCTTATGTGTTTACTTTGTTTGGTGGTGCAATTAGTTGGATGAGTAAGCGACAGGTTGTGGTTGCTTTATCCACTACTGAAGCAGAGTATATGGCAGCTACTCATGCTTGTAAAGAGGCCATTTGGCTTAAGAGACTGTGTTCAGATATTGGAATAAAATAAGGTACAGTGACAGTTTACTGTGACAGTCAAAGTGCAATTAGCCTAGCTAAGAACCCGACATTTCATGCCCGGACCAAACATATTGATGTTCAGTATCATTTTTTTAGAGATATGGTCGAAGATGGTAAGGTGAAGCTGGTTAAGGTGGAAACTTTGATGAATGTTACAGATGCTTTAACTAAGGCTGTGAGCACAGAGAAGTTCAGATGGTGTTCAGAGTCTATGGGCCTTATGGCCCCTAGCAATTGATTCATTGTGTTGACATTCCCTTCTGCTCTTGCAAGGTGTTCGACAAGTGGGAGATTTGTTGGGAAAAATGGTGTCTCAACCTTGCATTTATGTGAGGTTACTATTTATAGTAAGTTTTCATTTGAGCACGAAATGGTGTGAAACTCTCCCTGAAGCTTCTGGTTGGCTAGATAAGCATTCCGGTAAAGTTGCGTCGCAAGGTCACAGCTAGTTTTGAAGATATTAAAGTTTTCATCTTGGAGGGGTGCAATAAAATGTTTAAACTTAATTTTGGGGAATTTAGAGGCTCCGAAACGCCCTGAAAAGTGGCCATAATCGGTGAAGCGAGTTACGAGGTGATAGAGCACTTCGCGAGCTTTCTGGCGCTTCAAACGGTTCGTCAATCGGACACCCGGTTCTCAAGTTATGGCGTCCGAAAGTTTGTACTCCTGAAATAAGAAAAATAATTTGTATCGGATACATAAATGAGCTGTAAAAGGGAGCAAAACGTGTTGATGTGTGCTTTAACATGTCATAGGGCATCTAGAAGGGAGATAAGGTCAGCTACATCTTATTGGGTGGTTTTAGCCCATGGTTTTGTAATACCGTTTGACGGTTTCTTGTATTGTATCTCCTATTTATGAGGTGTGTGAGATAGAGGTTGTGTGTAAGAGTCTTATGGCTATTGAGTTGCCTTTGAATCTCTGATTAGTGGTACTCCTGCGAAGAGCTTGCTCTGCAAGTATGTTGTAATCTGTTTTTGATCGCTAAATAAAATATTGAGCTGCTTTTGGAGGGTGGGCTTTTTCTCCCGAAAGGGTTTTCCCCATGTAAATCACTGTGTTGTGGTATGAATGCTATTATATCTATTTCTATTTTCTATAATTGTTATAACGATCTGAAAAATTTTTGCATTACCCTCCTCTCAAGGTTAGTGTAGGAAGTTGTTTCCGCTACTTAACTTTCTTACAGTTTCTATTCTACAGATAGTTACCTGTGAGTTTTTTCTCACCATGGTTTTTCCCATTTGGGTTTCTATGTCAAAACATCTTGTGTTATGGAAATTGTGCTCTTGTGGGTGAATGCTTTGTTTGTTGTTTGGTTTGCATTTATTTTAACCGGTTTGTTAGTAAATCTGTTGTACCGGTTAACTGCTAAATTGTTTAAGGGTTTGAGTTTAGTAATTTTTGGTATACTAATTCACCCCCCTCTCTTAGTATTCATCAGTTGTTTCCCTCATGAATTTTCAATTATAGTGCAAAGTTCTTCATAGAGGACACTACCACATTGTCTAGAGTCTATAATTCAATTTTTTTCTTTGATCCCATGGAGGCCAATAGTCCTCTGTCTAAGGAAGTGCTTCCTGAATAGTCATGGGGTGGAGAGGTAATGCTTGAAACCACCCTTCTATTGGGAGATTGTGTACATAACCTCTTGGTCTTCCAGAAACTAAAAAGTACTTCGAGTCCACCAACTTTGGTTCCAAACTATAGAAATTTTCGGATATTGCCATCCAAATATCCTTTGGTGCAAAAGCATCATTCTCATAATAGAAAAAAGGTGGTCCTTGCATGGACACATTGATTTCCTCCAAGTGTGGCCCAATAGGTCTGCCAGGAACTCCAAAACTAGTTAGTCCCTCCAAACATAAATTAGAGACGTCACATCACACACTCCAAACATTGTTTTTTGGATTGCATACTCTCTATGTATTTGATGCTCTGCAAAATGGGATTGTTAGACAAAAACCTATGGAGGTATAATATATAAGAAGCACAAGAAATAAAGAGAAATGTTAATGTTAATCAACCAAAGACTAATCTAAGTAGGCATACCAAGAGAGACACTAAAAACATAATGAAGCATTTAACTATGAAAATAAATGCAATAAGACATATCCAAATGCCTTTCACCATGCTTGTAGCTCCTCCTCCCTTGTTCCTCTCCTCTCCAAGTTCCAAATTAGTGTAGATCTCAGTAGATTTTTGCACTATGGATGCCTTATGGAGGTTCAAGATGAAAGATGATTAACTAAATGCTATGCAAATGTGAACAACAAGCTAAAAATAAGAGATTATCTAATTAGCTAATGTTGATTTTAGACCAAAAGAGTGAATATGATTTGTTTATGCTAAATGCTCTCTAAAAATGGTTATAATGTAAATGCTTGCAAGTTTTCAGGATTAAGGCTAATAATGATAAATGCTTGAGAATGCTTGAGGATTTGAAAATGAGAAATGTGAGCTCTATTTATAGGAAAAATGGAGAAATGGATGGTTGAGATTGAGTAATCTAAAAAAGGGTTAGCATTGAATGATAGTCAATCCATGTGAGGGATTTCAATCCAATCCTACGATGACAAGTATCAACATGAGATGGGTTGAGAGGAGAGGGAAGAAGAATCAAATGCTTGACATGACCTGGGGGTTAACTTGGGAGGTGAGGTTAAGGTTGAGTTGAATGAATAAATTCATTATTCAAAGAATAATGCTTTTATCCAATGGATAAACTCTTGTGCAAGAGTTAGTGAGGATAACCATCATCAAAGTAATAAATGCTTGAGGAGACACATGGGTTACATGAGGGTTGAGTTAGGGGTCAAAGTCCATAACCATGGGTGTAAGTGGATTTAACCATAAATGGTCATGTAAGAGCCATTAGTGGTTTGGAAGACTTTAGAGGTTAGCTTGTTGGACACATAAAGCGTTAAATTCTTTTCAAACACTTTGGGGTCTTTGAGAAGTGACTCCAAGTTGCTTAGAAATGTGACAATATTTAGGGGATGGATGAGGATAATTAGGAAGGGGTTAGAAGAATCTAGAAGGGGTTTAGGATTGCAAGTGGGTTTGTTGGGTGAGGGAAAATAGGGTTTTTATTAAAATAAAATTCATTTATTTCAACAAATAGGTGCAATTTGCATTTTTAGGAGAATGTAAGTGGGGGGATTTAATGATTTAAATAAATATTTTTATTTAATTTATTTAAAAGAGGAAAGGGGATTTAATTGAATAAATAGGATTTATTCATTTAACTGATTGTGAATTTAGTTTAATGAATTAATTAAAATAAATTAAATAATTTATTTAATTAATAGGAGAATGTTTGAAGAAGAATTAATTAAATATTACTTTAATTAATTGATGTCTAGTGGATTTTTAATCAAATAAATAGCAAATATTCATTTAATTAAACTGGACAGATTTATGTGACTACATTTGCCCCTCTTTGAGACGGTGCGGTTTATCGCGTTGTTTTAAAGAAAGAAAAATAGGTTTGAAGAAATATGCCCCATAAAATGTTAATTTAATGGGTGGTATGCCCCCTCGAGAGATGGGCCAAAAATTTCAAAAAATTGGGCGATCTCTCAAAAAAGAACGAGAGTTGGCAGGGAGGTAGAAGAGAATAAAAAAATAGAACTAACGGTGAAAGAATGGGAGAAAATGGAGTGAATACGAAGAAACAACAAGCCAACGAGTACCCTTAGGTCATGCAAGAGATCGAGAGTAGATGTAGTGTGTGGTTTGGATTGATGCTATACAATTGATCAAAATTGGTTGGAGAATTTGGTGCAATCGATTTAATTGCCTCGGTTGAGCAAAGCATGGCATTTGATATCAATTGTTCACTTGGACAGGATAAAGTTTGAGTAAGTGAATCAAAGTAAGCTGATGAGACTTAGACAATTGATGTAATTGTCCGATGAAGTCAAGGTATATGAAGAAAAATACTCATTGAGACTTTAGACAATTGATGTAATTGTCTGTTGGATTGTGTTGAATTGGTTGATCAGTTAATAGTGTGGGCGTGGGATGGATGGTTGTGGTGAATCATAGCAGCCCCGTTGAGACTAGGTCATTATGATAAATGCCTGATATAGTCTAGGATTACCATGATTGATTACCTATTGAGACTCAAAGAGACTTGATTAGTATCTGTTGATAGTCTTGCTGTGTGGGAGTCAATGTACCTATGTAGATAGAGTAACTTGCTTGATTTAGAGGATGACTTAGGATGAGAAACACAGTCTTGCCTATTTAGAGATGGATGGTGATGAACGTGGCTTGATTGGGTTGATGGGATATGATGAAGGGATTTTTGATGATGACCTAGATATGGAGGGTGAGGGGGGGATTCAATGTTAGATAGAAGATATGGAGGACCTAGGACCGAGTCCTATGGAAGAAGATGAGTAAAATAGAGTATGCATTGTTATGACTATGTATGCATGATATGAAGCTATTATGAATGTATGGATGGGTGGAATACAATGGAATGCAATATATACAGATGAGATGGAATGACGATCCATAGTGCTTTTATTTTTCATCATTGAGCATGGGAGTATCAATCTTGGACATGGCAGTAGGAACCAAGTAGGGAGCATTGTACCTGCAAACAAATAGCATAAATAAAGAATAAAGAATATGGACCCTCCATAATGGTTCATGCACATATGGTCAAGGTGTATGCTATAGTCAACAAGCCATAGTGATCTATGATTATATTTTGCATATGATCACATTTCTTAGTGAACTTCCAACGTAGACACCATTAGTACATGCCCCTAAACTTCATTGAAATAATTCACAGAAGATACATAAACAATGCTTACGAACCATCCCGACCACTCTAATCACTTGTAGATATCTCAGAGTAGCGTAGGAACCTGATATTAATGAATAAATAACCTACAAATCAATCAAGTATTTGATAGCTTAAACAAATTTTTCCTGTCAAAGAAAATGTGATCTTGTCTTTGTTTTGGTAAGGAAGGATGCATCCTTGTTTAGACAATTTGCGTGTTTGATGTTGATTGTTTGGTTGATGTGATAAGTGGTCATCGTTTGAGTATTTCAAAAATGTTTGTTTGGTATTTGTTTGGATGCGTATGTACAATGTGTTGCCATGTTTTTATTGATTTTTGATCTTTTATCATTTTTTATTGGATTTTGTGAGTGTTTTTGAATGTTTTTGGTATTTTTTATTGTTTTTGAATGTTTTTTGGTCTTTTGTGAGACAGTTTTCTGAATGAAGAACCCAATGAATCACAAGTAATGCAAAACCCACTTCCATCATTAGGTTAAGGGCATTGCCCCCAATTTCAGACATGACTATGAAAAAGTGGGATGCAAGATGCATGAAGTATTATCCTTGATTGCAAATCAGTAACAAGCCATGGTTTTGACTGATGGATGTGTGGATGCAATGAATGTGATCGCAACAAGTCTAAAAGACAATGGAGCCATAGCCTTTATGAGTGGCACCTGTTTGCCAGGTTTTAACCATCGCACTTACCCAAGGTGCCACCAGAGTGGTTGTTCACCATTTGGATGCATAATTTTTCTTTAGTATTTTGAGTTTTTTTTTGTATTTTCTTCAAGACATTTATCTGAATGTTTTTGGTGTTTTTCCGGTATGTATGGGAGCTTGATGTTCTATACAGCTTATGTATAAAACTGTTTGAGGTTCATACTGTTGATTGGATCTGCTAGCGGTTCTCCTTCTAAAGTAGCCAACTGATATGCCCCAGACCCAAATACAACAGTGATAACATATGGACCCAACCAGTTAGATTCAAACTTTCCTTGATGTTCTCTATTTGGTTGGTTATGAGGATTCTCTCAAAGAACATGATCACCTACCTCAAATGTATGAGGTCTAACTCGATGATTATAGCTTCTTCTCATGCATTACTGATAGGATTTAAGGTGATTGCATGCAGCTTGTCGTTTCTCATCAAGTATCCCTAAATATTAGAGATGTGATACTCTGTATGCTTCATCATCTATGATATTATGCAAGGAAACCCATAGAAATGGTATCTCAACCTCAATTGGTAAGATAGCTTCTGCTCCATAGACCAATGAGTAAGGAGTTGCACCTTTAGGGGTTCGAATGCTAGTTAGATATGCCCATAGTGCTAGATTTAATTAAACATGACAATCATGGATGGCATCATTGACTATCTTCTTGAGGATTCTCAATATGTTTTTGTTTGATGCTTCGGCTTGACCATTTCCTTGTGGGTAATACGGAGTGGAAAAGTGGTGCTGAATGTGAAACTTCTCACAGAGTTCACGAACATCTTGATTTTTGAAAGGAATCCCGTTATCTATGATGATAGACATGGGTACACCATACCGACAGATGATGTAATTAAGGATGAATGAGGCGATCTGCTTGCCGGTGACCTAGGTAAGTGGAACAGATTTGATCCACTTTGTGAAGTATTCGGTAGCGGTAATGATGAACGTATGGTCGTTGGATGAAGATGGATGAATTTTACCCACAAGGTCAAGTCCCCATTGACAAAAGGGCCATGGTGTTGTGATGGGTTGCAATTCCTATGTTGGTGAATGTATCAGGTCTCTATGAGCTTGGCACTTCTTGCATTTTTTGACAAATTAGTATGAGTCTTTTTCCATGGATGGCCAATAGTATCCAGCACGTATGATCTTCTTTGCTAGTGACGAGTCGCTTGCGTGAGTTCCACAAATTCCTTCATGAACCTCTTATAAGGCCATTATTATCTCATCATGTTCCAGACATCAAAGGAGAGTACGATCAAGACTGCATCAATATAGGGTTTCAGCAATAATGGTATATCGAGCAGTTTAGCAAATGAAGGTTTTATGTTGGTTATTCGATTGATTAGGAGGAAGTGTGTGATTGTGGAGGTAGGTGTAGAACTCACCATACCATGGGGATTCAAAACCGATAAGATGACATATCATCTTAGATTCAGGGATATCATAAGTGGGAATCCAAAGCTGTTCTACTAAGAACTCATAGCATGTTGAATTCTGTGGAAGACCAAGGAGAGATATGATAGTAGCCATAGTAGTAGCAGCTCGATTATGATCTTTAGGTATCTACTCAAAGGTGATAGTAGTAAATGATGCCTTTAGAATGTCCACCATTTGCTTGTACAACATGATTTTGTCATCCTTGGTTTGATATTCATTTGTTACTTGTTGGATGACCAGTTGGGAGTCGCCATATATTTGTAACTCTTTCAATTTCCATTGTATGGCTAGTCCGAGTCCTGTGATCAAGGCCTCATACTCTACTATGTTGTTCATGCATGGAAATGTGAGCCTGTAAGACTTTGGTATGTTGTCCCTTGAGGTGTGATAAACAGAATGCCTGCCCTCGAGCCATGCCTAGTGTATGAACCATCAAAGTACAATTTCCATGGTTGTGCTGCTGTGATCATGAAGATTTATTCATCTAGAAAATTGGAAATGAGAGGATTATCACCTATGAGTGGTGCATTAGCCAACAGATCTACAATAACTTGACCCTTGATAGCCTTATGGTCCACATACTCGATGTCAAATTCACTTAGAATCATCACCCATTTGGCCAAGCGGCCAATCAATGCTACTTTGTTGAGTAAATATTCTAGTGGAACAATCTTGGCAATGAGTTGTACTTTATGTGTTAATAGATAGTGCCTCATTTTAGTGGCTTCCAAGCTTACTGCTAGGCAAGATCGCTCAATAGGGGTGTAATTGAGTTCATAGTTGACTAGTGTGTGAGAGATGTAGTAAACAACACACTCTTTCCCTTCTGCATTGTGTTGAGCCAGCAGTACTCCCAATGTTGTATTAGTTGCTAAAATATAGAGCAATAGAGGCCTGCTTGGATCTGGTGGGATCAACAATGGTGTATTCATAAGATAGTCTTTAAGCATCTGGAATGCTCACTGGCATCTAGTATCCCATTGAAAGCAGATGTTCTTGTGTAATAAGTGTGTAAAGGGGTGACACTTATCTACCACTTGTGCAATGAATCTTCAGATGGATTGTAGGCACCCTTGTAATGTCCTTAGCTGACTGATGTTCCATGGAGGTGGCATGTCCCTGATTGCTTTGACCTTTGCAAGATCAACCTCAATGCCTTTTCTTGAGACAATGTATCCTAGAAGCTTCCCTGAGGTTACTCCAAAGACATATTTCTTTGGGTTGAGTCAAACATTATATTGTTCTAGTCTGTCAAAGATTTTATCTAATATTTCCAGATGACCTTCTCTTCTGAGAGATTTTGCCTGTAAGTCATCAACATAATCTTGCATTATGGTATGCACCATATCATGAAAGATGGTTGTCATTTCTCTTTGATAGGGTGCTCCTGCATTCTTTAGACCAAAAGGCATTACATTCTAGCAATATGTCCCCCATGGACATGTAAAGGTTGTCTTATGTTGATCCTCTCATGTGATCTTTATCTGGTTGTACCCTGACAAGTCATCCATGAGAGAAAGCATGGTGCATCCTTCTGTTACATCTACGATTATGGCGATGTTTGATAGGGGAAATCATCTTTAGGACATGCCTTATTTAGATCTCTGAAGTCAATACAAATATGGATGCCCCCATTTGGTTTGCCGATAGGCACAATGTTGGATATCCAATTTGCATAATCAATTGGTCTAATAAAACCAACATCCAGAGAGTTTCTTAAGTTCTGATTTGACTAGTACTACAATCTGGGGATGCATCTTGCAAAGTTTCTACTTGACAAGCTTGGCTCCTTCTGTGATGGTAAGGTGATGCATGACTAAATCTAGATCAAGACCAGGCATGTTTGCATATGACCATGCAAAGTTAATTTGGAGCTTCTAGAAGAATTCGACAAACTTAGGTTGTTCCTCTAGAGTTAAAAGAGATACTAGATGTATGTGGTGAGGAGTGTCAAGAGTCCCCATGTTGAATTCTTTTGTTTCTTCAATAAGGATTGTTGATTGTTCCTGCTATGTACTAGAAGGGAGGATGTCAAACCTTTCATCCTTCAGCGTCTCAGAGAGGTTTTCACCATTGGATAAGCTCTTTCTTTTTACTTTTGTGGGATCAAACAGTGCCACAGTGTGGTTGTCACTGGAAGATCCATGTTTTATTGTTATTTTTTTGCAGCTGAAAGGTTTGGCATCTGCCCCAAAGTACATGTTGTCCTATTAAGTTCAATGGTGAATCCATCTTTGTGATCCCCACTTGGTATGTTATTTCGTAGGTCCAAAAAGTCAATGATTGCCTCATCATTTTGGAAGTGGTCAAGGCATGGGAGATTAGATTGGTTCCATTTGATGAGTTCGGGATGGATAATGGGCATTACCTCATCGATTAGGTTAAGTTCATAAGAGGTGTAAGTGAGGGTTAAGATGTTGTAGTGAAGGTCGTTGATGGTACTCTCCCTATCAAAATCAGGCATAGGATGTGACATAGGGTCTATGGAAAACGTTTCCAGTCCAGGAATCCAAGAGATCTTTATCTGTGCTTCTTTGTAAATAGGGATGTCTTTGTGAGGTGGAGGTAGTGATGCATTTTCCTCATATGAAGTATTAAGCTAGACAGAATCGAATTCCCACTCATGTGAGTCAGTCTCTGAGTCACTTTCTAGTATCGAATTACTATACCATATTGGGATGTCCTTTGAGTTAAACACTGTAGGTGTGATCGGTTGATGTACCCTTGTAGATGAAATGATTGGTGCTGCAGGAAGGATTATGGGGATTAGTGAATCTGATACAGGTAGTATTGACGTTGTTGAATTTGCTACTTTTGCTGGAATTGTCGGTGTTGTCAATACTGTTGCGGGTTCTAATATTGCTAATGGAGTTGTTGTTGCAGTTGCTGTTGTTGATGGAATTGTTTGTTTGATTGGTGGGATGATTGGTGTTGTGGATGTTATTGATGGGATGTTCAACCGTATTGGAGTAATTGGTGTGGTTTTGGGTGTTGTTGATATAATCAAAGGTGGCCTCTTTATGTTTGTAGCCGACTGATATAGAGGTTTGTTGGGTTTCCCTTTGAATATGAGTTTAGGAAGAATCTCCTTTTGAAAGCCTAAGCTAGTATTATCTTTGGGTTTTAATTCCGGCTGCAGTGGCTCATGTCATCCTTGCTTGCAAGGTTCCAAAGAACTCTGACCATCATAACCCATTCTTTGCATAATGAGAAGGCCTTTTCCATACTAATCTATGGGAAGCTTAGCTTGTGGGATGTCCGTGGTGATTGGGTCTTTATAGATCCATTCTGCTAAGTCTTCATCTCTAGTTTCTTCTTCTTGACTCTTTCCAAGGATGAAAGGTGTCAAAGTGCATGATGGCTTGACTAGTGGTGTTTGAAGTAACCTTTGAGGTTTACCATGAGTTCTAAGAGAAGTGGGTAGTTGTGTTGAAATGTGGTGACTGATTAGAAAAGTACTGTACACTCAACACGTATCCTTGCCAAGGTCCAGGGTTAGGCCGGGCCTCGGGCAGGGGTTCAGGGGCGGGAGCCGTCGAGAAAAAAAAATTTGGGTACATTTTTTTGTTGATGAAAACCGACATTTTAATAAAACCCTAAAAAGGCCGACTTTGTTTTTGCCCTAAAAATGCATGTTATAAGTGGATGGGATGCTTAAGGCATTGTAAAGTTGATGTACTATTTTTGCTGGATAATAAGAAAGATTGGATGGTTGTGTATGGTGGACGTAACCCATTCTGGGTGAACCACGTTAAATCTCTATGTTATCTATGTCTTGTTTTATTTCTTTATCTTTTATATTTAAATCTGCATATATTTGTTAGTTCATATTTGCTTTGGATCTACTTGAAACCCTAACAAGTTGCCCAACACAAAAGAGTTGGCTGAGATTGTACTCCCTAGGACCTTGCTTGGGTATAGTGGTGTTTGAACTGGAAAGAGAGGTTGGACTAACATATGAGGTGGATGAGGTGGCTTCTTTGTTGTTAGGAATGGTAATCTCTGGTTGATGGTTGATATTGTTACAATATGCAAATAGAATTGCATCACCCAGGATTGTAATTTCTACACCATTATGAGGAAACTTGATACACTGGTAGTAGGTGGATGGAACAGCTTGCATGGCATGTATCCAAGGTCTTCCTAATAATAAATTATACGATAGAGGAAGGTCCAAAACTTGACATATGATGTGCTTCACCACTAGGCCCACTCAAATTGGTAGCACAACTGCTCCTTTGGATGAATTCTCTACATCATCATAAGCTTTTATGGTTATGTTTTTGTGAGCATCCACTAATTCAATTGCATACCCCAATGTTGTGACCAATTGTAGTGTACAAATATTTAGACCTCCTCCATTGTCGATCAAGACTTGCTTTATCCTATGTTGGTTTATAAATCCTGATAGTTCTGATACTAAATATGATTAGTATAGATGCCAAGCCAACAATATGAGAGGGGGGGGTGAATCATTCAAACTTAATCTTCAATAAAAACAACAGATTCAACCTCGGTAACCTTATCAAAAAAACAGGAATGCATGCAAACCCATAAATAGAGAAGATCACAAACATATAACACCAGATTTAATGTGGAAACCCAAATAGGGAAAAATCATTGTGGGATTTCGGACCCAGTAAGAAATATACTCTTCTAGAGTATGCTCGATTAAAAGAAAATCCTGTTAAAGATTACAAACACATTGCTATATGTGACCCGGTTAAGGGATTTCCCTCAGATCTGTTAGGATCTTCACTTTGTTAGAAGTGACCTTGTTAAAGGATTTCAAACACTCAATAAGAATGTCACCTTGCTAGAGGATTTTACAAATAAGACTGTTAAGTCCACTCAGTTAAGAGATTTTCTACTACTTCTCAAAATAACAGTAATAAAAATATGTCTGCAACTTCACATCTAAAAATGTTGAAGCAGATTCTTATTTACTCAATACAATCAATTCATAGGACTTATCTTGTCCCTCTACTGGGCTTTATACTCTATTATCAAAATAGGTCTTCAAGCTTCTGTGCTCGGTAAACACTATGTAGCATCCCTGTGCATACACTTGCCCACATACATTGTTTATCAACAGTTTCCTATTTATAAACAATCTTCCAACTGCTTCATCTCCTTGATCACATTTCCCATGATCAATCATAGCCATCAGATCTTCAATATTGTCCAGGTTCAATGTATCCTTTGATCTGAAAAACATTTTACCCTGCCTTGGAACTTGCATTTTCACCTTGGAACTTGTGTTAGGGTATTGTCGTTCAATCTGAGCTGTAGATCTTCCTGCCGATCTTTCTTTGCCATAGATTCTTTAACAATCTTCATACATGGCTTACCAATCATTTAATCCACCCTAGTTCATCAGCCTCCTTCATTAAATATCACATGTAAACATTTAATGCATTCTGTTATAGCTTGGTTGTAACTCGGTAAATACTAAACTTCACTCGGTAGACATTCTACCTTCATTAACTGATAGCGATAACTTTAGGGTTTACCGACTAGGTTCTTTGCTCGGTAAAATAGTATAGTATTAATCTTTCAAACAATAGCATATGTAGGATATCAAAACAATCTAAACATCATGATCTCATCATTGTCTAACTTGGTAATAGTTTCCCATTGAATAACTTATCCCCTTATTCATCATATTCTTTATATGTCTTTTACCGACATCTTTATACTCATCAAATCATACTTCTTAAGATATGGCAACATCATACTGAATTAGAAAATCAATTTCTTGACATCAATGACAAAATAATAATATTAAGAAAATAATCATCCTTAATCAGTTATATCCATAGTCATCAACAACCTTCTCAATATCCTTATTGAAATGCCAACAATCTCTCCCTTTGGCATTGATGGCAAAACCAATTGATTTGACTTTATTGATTCGGATACAAAATGCTGTGAAATTCTGAAATGCTCTCTCTCTGTCATTAGTCTTCTCCCTGGTTCTGAAATGTAGTCTTCTCCTTTAGTCAGTAGACTTCTCCCCCATACATTAGTCTTCTCCCCCTTTGACAACAATGCCAAAAATGAAAAGAACTAAAAACATAATTTCTTCCTCTGAGAAGTGAATTCCATGCTGTTATGTATCAATTCAGTCTCGGTCAGAGCATTTTGTCTTCAATTTCTATTTCCTATTTATTGTTTCCTGTACACCTTTAGAAAACCTCCTAGAGTGTGTAAATCGACATCAACTCCTAAAAGATATTTTGTAGAGTCATCGAATTTATGCTTTCACCGAACTCAATCAGTGAATGGAAGATAGGGGTAGGACCCCTAACTGACTTCTGAGATACTCAAAAGTGTCCTTTGGCAGTGGCTTGGTGAAGATGTTTGCAATTTGTTCCTTTGTGCTAACATACTCCAAAACCACTTTCTTCTCTTGAACTTCTTCTCTAAGATAATGATATTTGATAGAGATGTGCTTTGTCTTAGAGTGCATAACATGATTCTTTGAAATGTTAATGGCACTAGTGTTATCAGAGAATATAGTTACTGGCTTAGTAACTTGCTCATTTATACCTTCCAACAATTATTTGATCCATGCTATATTGGTGTAATTCAGTGCTACAGCAACATATTAAGCTTTTGTTGTTGACTGAGAAACACATCCTTGTTTCTTGCTAAGCCAACTCATTAGTCTTTCTCCTAAAAAGAAAGCTCCTCCACTTGTGCTTTTCCTGTCATCAATGTTGCCTGCCCAATCAGCATCAGTATAAACTTTTAAATCAAAAACATTTCCTTTCTGATATACTAAGCCATAATCTTCAGTGCCTTTTAAGTATCTAAAAATTCTTTTGATTGCCGTCATGTGTGTTTTCTTAGGATCTGCAAAAAATCTTGCAACAATACCTACTGCATGTGCTATATCTGGCCTGCTGTGAACAACATATTGCAACTTTCCAATCATAGATCGGTAAAGTGTATCTTCAATAGATGCAGATTCATCATTCCTTGATAGTTTACAGTTGGTAGTCATAGGAGTACTTACTAGTTTTGAATCCTCCATTCCAAATTTCTTCAAGATTTCCTTTATGTACTTGGATTGGGTAATGAAAATCTCATCTTTCATTTGCAATATTTGCAGACCTATAAAATATTTTATCTCACCGATTAATGACATCTCAAATTCTTTACTCATTTCATTTCCAAAGTTCTTGCATAGATAGTTATTTCCACTAAAGATAATATCATCAACAAATATGGCTAAGATCAGTATTCCATTTTCATCATTCTTCATGTACATGTTGCTATTTTCACTTTTTCTTATAAAACCAATTTTGATCAAATATGAGTGCAATCTCTCATACCATGCTCTAGGTGCTTGTTTCAGACCATATAAAGCTTTGTTCAATTTACATACCTGATCATTATTTCCTCCTTCAACAAATCCTTCAGGTTGTTCAATGAAAACTTCTTCTTCTAATATACCATTCAAAAATGTAGATTTGACATCCATTTGATATACCTTGAAATTCTTGTAAGCAACATATGCCAACAATGTTCTTACTCCTTCAAGTCTTGCCATAGGTGCAAAAGTCTCACCATAATCAATTCCTTCTTCTTGGGCATAACCTTTGCAAACTAGTCTTTCTTTATTCCAAATGACCTCACCTTTTTCATTTAGCTTGTTTCTGAAGATCCACTTTGTACCAATTACATTTTTGTCCTTCAATCTTGGGACCAGTGTCCATGTGTCATTCTTCTTGATTTGATCAATCTCTTCTATCATAGCATTTATCCAATCTTCACTATTAAATGCCTCTTTCACTATTCTCGGTTCAAATTCAGATATTAGACATGTGTTCTATCTCAGTTTGTTCCTTGTCATCACTAGATCATTCTTATCTCCTATAATCTGACTTGGTGCATGATTCCTTCTGACATACTTGGCTAATATAGGCTTGGTAGGCTCTATATGATCTTCTTCATCACTTGGTAACTAGATATTCTCTTCATTTTCTTCAACTGTCTTCTCGGTAGGACTTCTCAGTTGAACATAGACAAATCCTTCATAATCTTTTGGTTCTTTGGAGTTTCCTTCATCATTTATTTCTACAAAATCATCAATTTTCACATTTTCACTTTCTACTATTTTGTTAGATGATTTGATCAGACATTTAAATGCTTTGCTTCTTGAAGAATAACCTAGAAATGTTCCTTCTTCACTTTTCTGATCAAACTTACCATTTCTATCATCTTTGTGAACATAGCATCTACTCCCAAAGATTTTAAAATAACTTACATTAGGTTTTTTGTCATACCAGTTTTCATAAGGTGTCTTCAAAGTTCCTTTCTTCAATTGTACTCGGTTCAGGGTGTAAACTACTGTGCTTATTGCTTCTCTCCAAAATGTTTGTGGAACTTTCTTTTTAATCATCAAGGTTCTGGCACAATCCACAATAGATCTGTTCCTTCTCTTAGCTATCCTATTCTGCTATGGAGATCTTAGTGTAGAGACTTGTCTTTTTATACCATGATCATTGCAAAATAAGTTGAACTCATCAGAAGTAAACTCTCCTCCTCTATCTGATCTGCGCCTTTTTAGTTATCTTCCTGTTTCATTTTCAACTCTAGTCTTGTACCATTTAAACATTTGAAAAGCTTCTGATTTTTCTTTTAAAAACATTACTGACATCATCCTTGAGTAATCATCCACAAATAATATGAAATATTTATCACCATGATAACTCTGAACTTTCATAGGACCACAAAGATCAGTATGCACAAGATCTAAAATTCCCTTAGAAGTGTAAGACTTACTTGTAAAGATTGATTTTGTCATTTTACCCATCTAGCATCCTCGGCACATAGCATTCTTAGGTTTTTCAAGATTCGATAGACCTCTTACTCAGTGCTTCTTACTTATTTTGATCAAATTATCAAAATTAACATGACAAAACTTTTTATGCCATAACCAGGTATCATCTATCCTTGCATATAGACATTTATTCTGAGTTGAGTCAAGATGAAATGTATTACCTCTTGTTTGTGTCCCGGTAGCAGCTAACTTTCCATGCTTGTCATGAACTTTGACAATTCCTTTTTCAAACTCTATTCGGTAACCTATGTTGTTTAGCTGTGCTACACTCAACAAATTATATTTCAAACCTTCAACCCAATAAACATCATTACATTTAGCATTGTCAAGAAGTTTTATGGATCCTTTACCTCTTACCAGACATGGTGCATCATTACCAAATCTTACATAGCCTCCATCATAATCATCTAATTTAATAAACTTGTGTTTATCACCTGTCATGTGATGCGAGCAACCACTATCTATGATCCAAGAATCATTAGTATTTATATGAGATATTAAAGCTTTTTCTTCATACCTTTCTTCATTTGATCCATCTTTGATAGCCACATAAACAACTTCCTCTGTATCAGTTTCATCTGATTTATCATCATTAGATTTCTCATCAGCTATTAGACATGTCTTTTTATCTCTTCTCCTAAAGTCTCGGTGTCCTCTGTAATGATTATCTTTCTATCTCTCATCTCGGTAATTTATCTTTTCACTAGATTCTTTGTCAGGATAGTTAGAAGCCATATGTCCTATCTTATCACAATTGAAACATTTTAAAGGTAGCTTTCCTTTATACTTACCTTTTCCTCTCGGTAGCCTTCTGGCTAATAGTGCTTCAAACTCTTCTTGCTTTCTGATTTCCTCATACAGTTTGTGTACCTCCTCCATGTTTTTGCGAAATATTTCACTTGCTCCACTGTGATTCCCTTTAGAGTACTTATAGTTTCTATCATTGTAATCATCAGTTTCATCAATATGAAAAGAACTAAATGCAGATTCAACTTTATTTACCGATGACCCACTGTTATCAAAGTTACTTAACTCAAATGCATGTATCTTACCAATAGTAGCATCTAAAGAAACTGGCATATTGGGTACAGACCTCAATTCATTGATTGTAGAGACTCAGATTGCATAGGCAGGTAGAAGGGTTCTCAACATCTTACTTGTTACATCCTTTTCTTCAATAGTTCCTCCTGCTCCTTTGATTTGATTTACAATCTCCTTTAGTCTTGTACTATACTAGGTTATGTTCTCACCTTCATTCATCCTCATAGATTCAAGTTGTCCTCTTAGACTATCCACTTTTTCTCTTTGAACATGTTCATCTCCACCATACACAGATATGAGCTTAGTCCACATTGCCTTTGCATCAATACATCCTTCTAGATCATTAAACTCTGAGTCGGTCAATGTAGATGTTATTTCAATCATTGCTTGAATATGTTCTTGCTTTACCTTTATCTCTTCCATTTTCAATGGATAGGTGCTCAGTGTGATGAAATCATTCTCCAGATAATAGACAGCATATTCTCCAATTCCTAATAGATGCAGCTTCATCCTTTTATGCCATGTAGAGAAACTTGACTTATTCAACTTCGGTGCATCCCTCTTATACATCTTTTGGATCTTTAACTCAAGTGCCTTTAAACATTTCTTCCAGAGTCCAAAGCTTTGATACCAATTGATAGTTCTGATACTAAATATGATTAGTACATATGCCAAGCTAACAATATGAGAGGGGGGGTGAATCATTCAAACTTAATCTTCAATAAAAACAACAGATTCAACCTCGGTAACCTTATCAGAAAAACAGTAATGCATGCAAACCCATATATAGATAAGATCACAAACATATAACACCAGATTTAACATGGAAACCCAAATAGGGAAAAACCACTATGGGATTTCAGACCCACTAAGAAATATACTCTTCTAGAGTATGCTCGGTTAAAAGAAAATCCTGTTAAAGATTACAAACACATTGCTAGATGTGACCCGGTTAAGGGATTTCCCTCAGATCTGTTAGGATCTTCACTTTGTTAGAAGTGACCTTGTTAAAGGATTTCAAACACTCAATAAGAATGTCACCTTGCTAGAGGATTTTACAAATAACACTATTAAGTCCACTTGGTTAAGAGATTTTCTGCTACTTCTCAAAATAACAGTAATAAAAATATGTCTGCAACTTCACATCTAAAAATGTTGAAGCAGATTCTTATTTGCTCAATACAATCAATTCATAGGACTTATCTTGTCCCTCTGCTAGGCTTTATACTCTATTATCAAAACAGGTCTTCAAGCTTCTATGCTCGGTAAACACTATGTAGCATCCTTGTGCATACACTTGCCTGCATACATTGTTTATCAACAGTTTCCTATTTATAAACAATCTTCCAACCGCTTAATCTCCTTGATCACATTTCCCATGATCAATCATAGCCATTAGATCTTCAATCTTGTCCAGGTTCAATGTATCCTTTGAGCTGAAAATGTTTTACCCCACCTTGGAACTTGCATTTTCACCTTGGAACTTGTGTTAGGTTATTGCGGTTCAATCTGAGCTATAGATCTTTCTGTCGATCTTTCTTTACCATAGATTCTTTAAGAATCTTCATACATGGCTTACCAATCATTTAATCTACTCCAGCTCATCAGCTTCCTTCATTAAATATCACATTTAAACATTTAATGCATTCTGTTATAGCTCAGTTGTAACTTGGTAAATACTAAACTTCACTTGGTAGACATTCTGCCTTCATTAACCGATAGCGATAACCTTAGGGTTTACCGACTAGGTTCTTTGCTCGATAACATAGTATAGTATTAATCTTTCAAACAATAGCATATGTAGGATATCAAAACAATCTAAACATCATGATCTCATCATTGTCTAACTCGGTAATAGTTAACCATTGAATAACTTATCCCCTTATTCATCATATTTTCTTTGTGTCTTTTACCGAAATCTTTATACTCATCAAATCATACTTCTTAACATACGGCAACATCATACTGAATTAGAAAATCAATTTCTTGACATCAATGCCAAAATAATAATATTAAGACAGTAATCATCCTTAATCAGTTATATCCATAGTCATCAACAACCTTCTCAATATCCTTATTGAAATGCCAACAATCTCTCATTGTAATTGGAATGCCAACCTTCTTCTGGTCTGTTATAATGCCAACAAATCCTTCAATATGGAGTGAGGTGTTATGAGGTTGTTGGAAGTATTTATTATCACTTTTTGAGAAAGTGAAACATGGTGATGACCTTATATTTCCAACCATAGATTGGAACTAATCTGTATTTAGATTTGCAGGGACTGATGCCTCTTGGAGAGCCTGATCCAAGATTTTTTTAGAGAGGGGGATAGGCACAAAAGCTCTAAGATGGAGATAAGTGTGGGCATCTTATCTAACTGTTCCACAAGGTTATACTGCTTTGGGATGGAAGGTGTGCCTTGTGAAGCTACTTTAATGGTTATCTTTTTGCGACGCGTAACAACATTGCAGGTAGAGCTTGAATTTTTTATGGTAATGGTTGCAATTTGTTCATTGGCATCATATAGGTGATTCACAATGTAATTATAGGTGGCTCATGTATAATTAGTGGTATCTGTGTTTCGCCCTACAGTAAAAGGACCCCTTTGATCTTGTGACGGAAGTGGATTCTTAAACATAAGATGATCATTATTTGTTGTTTTTGGGTCATGTCCTTCAATTTCAATCTTGCCTTGGTCAATAAGATCCTGAATAAGATCTTTCGATTTGTGACAATTGCTTGTTTTATGCCCTTTCCCTTGATGGAATTTGCAATATTCATTGTCCCTCCACCATGAAGGGTTTAACTTGAGGTTCATAATTGGACATTTTTGGTAGGGTCACCAGATTTAAAGAGACCAACTAATGTAACACTGTTTCAATAGGCTCCCCTAAGGGAGTGTACATTCATTTTTGTTTATAATTTTGTTGTCGTTGTCTTGGTTCTTCTTGTGGTACACTGCATCCTTGATTTGGTGGGGGAGGAACTGTATTGGTCTTAGGAGGGGGGTTTTGCCCTACAAAGCAGACCACAGGTTGTGCACTTTTGATAGTCCTTGCATCTACAACCCCGTCATTGATGATGTTTTTGTTTTTAATCTAGAAGTTAGGTTTATCATTGTTGAATCAAAGGCGAGGGGCATCTTTGGGTTCATTGTATATTTTAATAAGCCCCTTTTTGATGAGGGCCTGTTCACATTTTAAACCCTGGGTGATCATTTCATTAGAGGACTCTATGCCTTTCATGTCCAAATGAAATTCCATTTCTTCATTCAAGTTGGAAATAAATATTTCCACTACCTCTCTTTTAGGTAGCTGAAGGGAACGTCTACTAGACATTTGTCGCCATCATTGTAGGAAAGCTAAAAATAGCTCCCCTGGTTTTCTCTTAGTGTTACATAGATCGGCCATGGTGATATCGTGTTCAGTGTTATGTGAGTAATGTGCAAGGAATTTCTGGACCAGTTCTTTAAATGTCCTAATACCACCTGCTAGTCAGGAAAACCATGATGTAGTTGTCCCTCCCAAACTTTGGGGAAAGACTCACATTAGGTATGTTTCTCATATTCCACTTCTAGGCATGCTAAATGAAATTCCCTAACATGATCATGAGGGTCTCCTTTTCCTCAATACTTTTTGAACTTAGGTGTTTCAAACCCTCATGGAAAAGGTGGCATATGTAGTTTCCTATCAAAGGGATAGGGACAAATATCATTAAGTGAAAACTGGTTTGTTTTCACACCACTGTGGAGATGTTGGGCTAAATTCTTAACTTGTTTCCGCAATATGTCTATGTCATTTGGAGGAGGAGGCGAGGCATTTCCTTGATGAAGGTTGTATCTAATGTGATCTTGACCTCTTTCATCCTCATTATGACTTTGGTGTTCCGATGCTTGCCTTAGTTGTGCAATATCAAAATCAAAGGGTAGTTTGCCTCCCCCCTGGGCAAGTCTTTAAAAGTGAGCATCAACGTTACTCCTTAGGATTTTGTCATGAAGCCGATTAAAGAGAGGGTTGTGTTGTGCCCTTTCTATTGTTGCAGGTGTAGGAGTACTTGGATTTTCATCATTTGCATTTCCTCCAAGAGCTTCTTGGAATTCATTGAGATTTTCCTCCTCTTCCTCTTCAATTTCTAGTTGTCTAGACCTTGATCTGGTTTGAGCCATTTTATTTACAAGTTTTTGTTGAAGTTTGGTGAAAATGATGATGAGTTTGTAATGGAATGAAAGATTAATGTTCGGTGAAGTGTTCTACATATGGATCTCTAACACTAAAGGTAGATGTTACCAGAGTCCTTTCCTTGAATTGCTTGTTTCTGTTTGGTTGAAAATGTTTGATGTGATAAGGTTTACAGAGATCTGAGATGTGTTACAAACTCAACTACCTAGTAATGAGAGGATTCACTCATAGACTAGTTTTAACCTGTGTAGAAATGTCTCTTAGGATGAGTTTATCCTAGATGTAGAGACACTCTAAAAGTGATGTATTGTGTTTGATTCAATCAATATCGAAAGAGAACTGAGGAAAAAACCTCTTTATGTTTCAAGAGTTGGAATGGATTGATGATGTGTGAATATGATAATGAATGAAATGTTAACTTCCATAAAAACTTTGTGTTACAAAAGGACCAAACTCGTCCTCTTCTCTTTCAGGGGTTGGTGGTTCTTCCCTAGCTAAGTTATATGTGACACAAGTGTCTGGAAAGAAAATAGGATTGATTTTTCCTCCCTTGTTTTTATGATAACTCAAAGCTCTATATTGAGTAAAAGCTCTGCGGTTTAATGACTCTTGATCAAACTAGTTTGATTTTCCTTGAAGATATAGACACATGTGACGTAAGAAGGTTCTATGTGAGACAAAGATTTGTCTATTAAGATAGAAGAATTTCCTTCTTTTGATGGATGTGTTTGAGCTCAATGGTCTTTTCTTCAAGTTGATATGTTGATGAAGATTCTTCTTTCTCAAGATGTGAAGAATGGTCATATAGTTTGATACTTTGTTTTTGCACTTTGTTTTTTATCTTTGTTGTTATTTTGAAAATGTTTTGAAAATTTTTGTGTTGGATGAATACTTGTTTTGGAATTGGGTCTAGATCAACCCAATCTTTGGACTTTTATGACCCTTTCCTTCCAAATGTTTTTGAGTATGTTTTTCCAAAAAGCCTGAAGTTGGCTCAGTTTATCACTGGTCTTGACACAAAATGAAGACACTTCAAACACTCTTTATCCCTAAGGTCAAATGGCCTGTTGCGATAATTTTAGCCCACATCTTGATATTTCTTCAACTTTGGTACTACATACCTTATGAATCCTGTCGTGGCAAGTAAGGATGTTATATACTACGTCTTGCACGAGCATAACAAATAGATGATCCCTATGATGGGGGAGTCACTACTTGTATCAAGCTACAAGCAACCTTTCAAAAATCTATGTTTCTACTCAAGGAAATATGTATGGTGAGTATCTTGGGAGAAAAACCTTCTATGCTCTTGCACTGAATTTATCACAAATTTTCTCAATCAATAGAACGAGTGGGCTACTACATAAAGGTGTTTAGTAATTTTTTATGTCTTTGGACATAAGTTCATTCTGCAATGACTCACTTAAGAGCCTCGTAACTTGTGGTGGGGCCCATTTGCCCTTTCGACAAGTTACACTGTAGGAACAACTATACCCAAGGCTACAGCTTTCGCTCACACCTGATTTCTATAGTGGCTTGAAGGATTTACCACGCGAGGTCATTCCCAAGAGTGATGTGTCTCTTGGTAGGCCTCTCTTAAAAAGATAAAATTTGAGTGTTACTAACACTTTTCTCTTGCACCTAGGACCACGAAAGCCAAGGGAGAGGATAGTGTGTGTTAGAAGTAGGACCGCTCGACAAACTTTTTGCACAAGTGTGCCGAACACAAAAGACACGTGTTCTTTTTAACTTATCATTGCAATTGTGATCTAACTATTTGGAGATGTTTCTCCAACAGTCATGGTATTTTTTTTATCCTTCAAAGGCAATATGTTGAGTAAACTAGAAAAGTGAAATCCTAGTCAACTGAATGAAAAGCATGTTTGCTTGAAGTAAATCGCTTTGAAAAACAAAACAAGTTGATTGTTCTTTTTATTCACCCAAAACAAAGTGTGGATTGTGAATTTTAGCTTGAGTTGATGCAAGAAAATCAAAATTTGTCATGTTCAGTTTTAAATGCCGAAATAAAATTTGAGTTCCCTAACTTGCAAGAAAATCAAAGTTTGTTGTGAGTTTTAAAGAACCAAATGAAATTTGAGTTGATTTTAACTTGCAATAAAATCAAAGTTTGTTGTGAGTTTTAAAGCACCAAAATGAAGTGTTTCAAAATGATTTTAACTTGCAATAAAAAAAAAGAAAAGTGAATTTCTAAAATCTTAAGAAATAGAATGGGTTAGTTCAAACCTGCACAAGAAACAAAAAGTCAGTAAAATCTGCATACATGGTGGGCCTCTACAAGCCTAAAAAGTTTTGATTTTTCAATTACAAGGCATTTTTTACAATGCTCTATTACAATAGCACTACTCTGTGTGAGAAAAAAAGTCTTATTTAACACAAAATCACAACAACAAGTACAAAAGCACTAAACTAAATTATTACACAGAGAGCCAATAGCGCTAATATTGGAACAAAAGTGCTACTTAAGGATCAATAGGGATATACTATAAACAAAAGCACTACTTTTGGGACAATAGCGCTATTGGGGAAACAATAACGCTAAAAGACCAAATTGTGATAGTGCTAAAGCATGAACAAAAGCGTCAAAGCGCGACCCGTGTGTCAAGTAAAACAATCAAAAAAGTTAGTATTTTAAAAACAGTTACTGATTCACATCGGGTTCACCAAATGATGCTCTGTAAAATGGGATATGTTAGACAAAAACCTATGGTGGTATAACACATAAAAAGAACAAGAAACAAAGAGAAATGTTAGTATTAATCAACCAAAGACTAATCTAAGTAGGCATACCAAGAGAGACACTAAAAAGATAATGAAGCATTTAACTATGCAAATAAATGCAAGAAGACATCTCCAAATGCCTTCCAATGCTTGTAGCTTCTCCTCCTTTGTTCCTCTCCTCTTCAAGTTCCAAATTAGTGTAGCTCTCAGTAGCTTTTTTCACTATGGTTGCCTTATGGAGGTTCAAAAGGTTGCGTGTTCGATTCACGACGGGTTCACCAAATGATGCTCTACAAAATGGGATATGTTAGACAAAAACCTGTGGTGGTATAACACATAAAAAGCACAAGAAACAAAGAGAAATGTTAGTGTGAATCAACCAAAGACTAATCTAAGCAGGCATACCAAGAGAGACACTAAAAACATAATGAAGCATTTAACTATGAAAATAAATGCAAGAAAACATCTCCAAATGCCTTCCACCATGCTTGTAGCTCCTCCACCCTTGTTCCTCTCCTCTCCAAGTTCCAAATTAGTGTATCTCTTAGTAGCTTTTTGCACTATGGATGCCTTATGGAGATTAAAGATGAAAGATGATTAACTAAATGCTATGCAAATGTGAACAACAAGCTAAAAATAAGAGATTATCTAATTAGCTAGTATTGATTTTAGACCAAAAGAATGAATATGATTTGTTTATGCTAAATGCTCTCTAAAAATGGCTATAATGTAATTGCTTGCAAGTTTTCAGGATTAAGGCTAAGAATGCTAAATGATTGAAAATGCTTGTGGATTTGAAAATAAGGAATCTGGGCTCTATTTATAAGAAAAATGGAGCAATGGATGGTTGAGATTGAGTAATCTCAGCAAGTGTCAGGATTGAATGATATTCAATCCATGTGAGGGCTTTCAACCCAATCCTAGGATGACAAGTGTCAACATGAGATGGGTTGAGATGAGAGGGAAGAAGCATTAAATGCTTGACATGACCTGAGGGTTAACTTGGGAGGTGAGGTTAAGGTTGAGCTGAATGAATAAATTCATTATTCAAAGAATAATGCTTTTATCCAATGGATAAACTCTTGTGCAAGAGTTGGTGAGGATAACCATGGTCAAAGCAATAAATGCTTGAGGAGACACATGGGTTACATGAGGGTTGAGTTAGGGGTCAAAGTCCCTAACCATGGGTGTAAGTAGATTTAACCATAAATGGTCATGTAAAAGCCATTAATGGTCATGTAAGAGCTATTAGTGGTTTGGAAGACTTTAGAGGTTAGCTTGTTGGACACATAAATCATTAAATGTTTTTCAAAAACTTTGGGGTTTTTGAGAAGTAACTCCAAGTTGCTTAGGAATGTGACAATATTTAGGGGATGCATTAGGCTAATTAGGAAGGGGTTAGAAGAATATATAAGGGGTTTAGGATTGCAAGTGGGTTTGGTGGGTGAGGGAAAATAGGGTTTTTATTAAAATAAAATTCATTTATTTCAACAAATAGGTGCAAGTTGCATTTTTAGGAGAACGCAAGTGGGGAGATTTAATGATTTAAATAAATATTTTTATTTAATTTATTTAAAAGAGGAAAGGAGATTTAATTGAATAAATAGGATTTATTCATTTAATTGATTTTGAATTTGGTTTTATGAATTAATTAAAATAAATTGAATAATTTATTTAATTAATAGGAAAATATTTGTAGAAGAATTAATTAAATGTTAATTTAATTAATTGATGTCTAGTGGATTTTTAATCAAATAAATAGCAAATATTCATTTAATTAAACTGGACAGATTTATGTGACTACAATATTTATCACCCTTCAACACTTTCCTCTGCTTTTATCCAATTTCTCTCTTTTAGGCATTTAATGAGGTTGTTTACGTGTCATTCAAGATAATGCTTGCTTGCTTTCTTTTACGAAATTTACTTGCACATGAGTCTTCAGCTTGTATCTTCTACTTCCACAGAGATATAAATTATAATTCACACTCAGATGATGATTAAATAAAATAAGCATTTGTAGAAAAAATATTTAGTCATTGGATGTTACATATTATCTGACAGAGAGATCCTAGATCCAATTCTTGGAGAAAGGAAACATCATTGATAAACTTTTTTTCAAATAACATTGAATCAAATAAATTAAAAGTGTTTCATGTAATTTTTAAAAGTATAACTCATACAATACTTTCATTCACTGACGGCAAAGCCGCCTGACCCACATCGTCTGATACCATCGGAATTCTAACAACAACTAAAGAAACATCTGACAAGGATGTTGTATATCCAATGTCACTTCTTTGATGGACAGTGGTCAAGGAGCAAACATAGCATCCATCAGAATTCCAACGGTAATCTATGTAATTTTTTGGCCAGGGGAGAAAATATAGCCATCATCGGATAAGATCATTACGTTGTTGGAATTATGACACCAATGGTATCGTTGGAAAGACCAATGATGAGTTTTTGATGGTTAAATTTGTTGGAAGTTCAATGTGGTGTTGTTGGACTACCAATAATTGACCATCGGAAATTAGGCCCAAATGCACTAGTGTGGTTATGCTTTTACCGGTTGGCCTAAAAGACTTAGATGACTATCAAAACATATTTGCCATCAATGACAACACAAAACAAGTCATCAATCAACTTATTACATCATAACATCATCATCAAGCCAAGAAGTCCTACCAGGGTTACCCCTAGCAGCACCATCATAATTGAACTTGAACTTAAGAAGGGGAGGAGGACACCATTTAGCATTTTTCCTTTTAATGGCAAAAATGTCACGATTAAGCACAGAGCCATGAAAGGGGGGAGACTTAAGAGAATGCCAAGAATGAGAAATCTTAATGCCCTAAGGAGAGAAAGAATTTAAATGTTGAAGATTCTTATAAACATATGATGAAACAACCTCAGAGATTGATACCTCAATTTTATTAATGACTTTGAGGAAGGAGGAATAATTCTTTCTAAAAATCCACTATTTCTTTCAAGACAAATATTTCATATGATAATAGAAATGGTTGCTAACCAGAGACATGCATAAAAGGAAGAAGCAAACAATAAAGGCCAAGCATTAAACTGAGATAAAAGGTTCGGACAAATGGCAGAAGACCAACACTGTGAAGAAAGTTCACAATACAAAAAAATTAAGAAGAAGATTCCAAAAATTGTCCACAAAGATCACAAGGAAACACCACAGCAATCCCAAGCCTACCTAATCTCATTCCAGTGAGAACCCTATCCTGAACAACCAACCAAGTGAAAGCACCTGCTTTAGGTAGACAAGAAATATGCCAAAATAGTTTAGAGGGCCAAGGTGAATCAGGGGAAGGAGCCATCAAAGACCTATAACCATCCTTAATAGTATAAGAGCCAGAAGAATTACTAGCCCAAATTAGCCCATCATCCAAATCTTGAAAAACAAGTAGCCTATTTTGCAACTCTTTGGTATGTCCAAGTTTTAACAAATTGTCATCAGGTAGAAAATCAATAGATTTCCACTTAGGTATGGGATAAGGACCTGATGAGTCCAAGATAAAATAATCTACAACATCCACACTCCAGGCCTCAATAAGAAGATTACTAATTGTAAAGCAGAAAATCGCGAGCGAACCCTAAGTGTTCCCCCCACCACTCCAAGGAGAGAGAAAGGGGGTCACTAGGGTTGACGGTTTTCACTTAGGGGAGACTTTACATTCAAAAGAGGGGTTGAAACCCACAAGATCCAATCCCACACAATGCAAGATTGGATTCTAAATGTGTTTCAAGGGTTAAGACAGCAAGGCTACCCTCTTTTGTAAAGAATGTAGATAGAAAGATTAAGCTAGGAATGCATGAAAAGTGAGAAAGATTCACTTATAAACTAACATAGGGATATAGGATGAAGTTGCGGACCTGGAATTAGCAGTAAAATGTCGAGACGGTGCTGTCCTACAAATTTGAGCGAAAGTTGACATGACGATGGCGCCCGGCATGCACACGGTCCTCCAAAAAATCAGTGAAACGAAGGGGGATCTGTTCGTCTCTACACAAGGATTCCAGATCTTCAATTACAGCTACGTACCTGCAACCTACACACAGAAAAGCGAAGATGATTGGGGGGTTAGGGATTAGGGGTTTGCCCTTAGGTCAAACCCCAGTTTTGGAATTAACCAAGAAATGACAAATGCTGTAAATGTAAATGATTGTAATGTAAACAAGTACTTGATACCTTGTTGTAAGAATGTTTGTATTCTTACATGTGAAGGTGTAAATGTTGTTTGTATGTTGTATATTGTATGTTGTAAGTGATCTCCTCTTCAATGGTTGAATCCTTGTCTTGAATGCAACACTTAGCCTTGAATGGAGACTTAGAATGCTCAATTGCTTGAAGGAATGCTTGAATGCTTGAATGCTTGATTGCTTGAATGCTTGAGTATCACTTCCGCTACATATGTTCCTCCTCCTCAAAATGGGAGAGGAAACGTAGTTTATATATTTGTCAATTAGGGATGATAGACTGATTTTTCTGACCTTAGGCTGACCTAGGAAGGTTATTTTCCAATTTGCAAACATAAATACCCGAAGCCCCAAAAGAGACTGGGCCCAAAAATAGGGCCAGGGACTAGGGCGCTGGGTGCCATGGTCCTGGGGGACTAGGGCGCTAGGCACCATGGTCCTGAAGGACTAGGGTGCTGGGCGCCATGGTCCCACCTCCAGGGACAGCAGGGTGCAAGGAGGATCAGGCCAGGGTGCTGAAAAAATGCAGTTTTTGATGTCATGAACAAGTTTCAGGGTCTCCATTCAGGTTCTGTGTTACATCACCATCGTGAAGACCCAAATGCGGTCGAAATTGCAAGTGTCGCAATTTTAGGATGCTACATTTAGCCCCCACTTTAGCAGGAGTATAAGCGTACGCTCATACTTCCAGTAAAGTACAAGGAAACAACATTGAAAGACTTTCACCACGTCAAGGAGGCAAGACACACCAAGCCCCAGTGGACTAAGGATCTTACGACTTTGATTGACAAAGTAAAAGGGAAGATCACCAGGGAGAATCATGACTGTTAGTAGTAAGGTTCCCTCACTATGAGTCATGCAAGAGAAATACCAAAAATTTTCAAGGCAAAGCTAAGTTCGTGAAGAAATTTTCAAGTATCCTGAAGGGATAGACGGGGTGTATGCCCCCCTACGTTAAAGTGATCGCACACGCCTCAATGGGGGTGATTGCTTTAAGGTAGTGATACACATAAGAAATGAGAAGGGAAAGGAGCACGTTATCACAAAGATTTAGCCCCCAAGTGTGAGATAAACCCAAGGATAATAGACACAAAACACAAAGCACGAGGTGACTTCGCTTTCCTCGGGGTCAGTATGTTGTATGATAAATCATATGTATGTATGCATAATTGTTCTTCATTCCCCAATCAAGGAAGGTCACCTAGAAGAAGGGAACACATGTGTTTTTTGAGTCAACATGAGAGAGACCAAAAGAGATCTCAATGCTTTGCATCGTCCTCAAGTAGACAACACTAAGGACGACAGATAGAAGAATGAGAATAACACATAGAAGAAGTAACAAAAGAGAGGAGGAGAGAATCTGCTATGCTAATGAAACTAGTCTAGCACGTCATCTACCCCCTAATCTTGCTGATCAATGTTTCGGGAAGGCAAGGAACACACTAGAGGAGGAACATTCAACACAATAGATGGAGCTATCACAAGATCCAAACAAGGGCTATGTTCATGTTCCAAGCCACGTTGTTCTTGTCTAGGAGCTAGGATAAGTGCTTTAGAAAATTCGTTAGATAAATGGTTATCAACATCAACATATTCATATTCACTATCAACATGAAGAGGAGTAACATTTTCATCATGAATAACATTTTCATCTATATCATCATCAAGATTTATAAAAATAGGATCTTTAACTCACACAGGGTCAAGAACATCATGCATCTTATGTTTAGGAGATTTTGGAGAAAATGGAGTAATGCTTGTTGAAGGTGTTTTTGGAGATTGCAAAGTTTGAGAAGCAGCTGCTTGAGCTCTAAGACGACGCTTTCGTTGACATTCACGTGTAGAACGGTTTCATCTAGTCTTAATAGGAAGTGGAGAAGATTGAGGAGGAGGAATGTTCTCATCCTTATCACTTGGGTGTTTAGGTTGTGGTCTCTTAGTCTGGATAATAGGAGAAGAGGAAGGTCTCTTCTCTTTATAACAGGAAGGAGGAGGAACTGCTCCATATAAAGGAGGAATATTTGGTTTAGGAAGGAGACCAAGTCCATCATGACGAGGAGGTATAGGTCTACTTTTAGAAAGTTTATTAGACATAGACATAGTCACATCCATAGGAATGGGTTGGGAATCTTCTTGAGGAAAGACATTAGTTTTATCTTTCAAAGGAAGAACTTCCTTCTCAAGAACAATAGGAATGTCAAGTTTGGGTGTTCTAGGTTCACTTAGAGATAGGATCATATCTGTTTTCCACTTTTGATAAGATTTGAAAAGATGATCACTTCGCGGAGGAAGAGATTGGAATTGTTTAGGCCAAAAATAATCAATAGGAACGCTAGAAGTTCTTTCAGCTGGTTTAAAGAGACTATGATTGACAGTAACAACTTCACCATTATGGGAAAATTTCAAGCATTTATGAATAGGAGAAGCAATAGCTTTCATGGAAGATAGCCAAGGATAGCCAAGCTTCACACGAAATTGTTCGGATGAAGGAATAATAGCAAAGATCACATCAAGGGATTTGTTATGGACCTCAATAGGTAATGTAATAGAACCAATTGTAGGAGAAGAAAATGCATCAAATAATTTCACAACCACATCTATTTTGTCATAGATCACTTGATTCAATTGCAAAGTAAAAAGAAATTCTTCAGTAATAACATTAACCATGCACGAAGGATCAATAAGCACTCCACGGCAAGGTGTATTCTTGACTTTTGCAACTATGTATAAAGGACCATCAGGTGCTCTGATAGTTTCACTAGAATCAAATGTGATAGAAGATTCTTTGGGGATTTTTTGCTGCTCTACAAAGTTAATCACATTCAGAGTCATAGACACAAGACCATCAGGTGAGAAAGAGGAATCATTAATCTCAATCACATTAGAGGTATGAGAAGGTAATGGATCAGTAAAAATCTTAAGATTTTGGTTAGGAAGAGCTACAGATGTGTTGCCTTTATCATTCACACCTGAAACAGAGATAGTATTATTATCAATCAAATCTTGAATTTTACCCTTTAAAGCAAAACATTTTTCAGTATCATGCCCAGGTTGATGATGAAATTGACAAAAAGATTTGTTATCAAAATAGGGTGAATTAATCTTTGTAGGATCGATTTGCTTTACAAGAGGGAGAGTAAGTACATTTTGTTCCAATAACTTATTCATAATACTATGCAATGATTCATTCAAAGGAGTAAACTTTCTTTCTTTCTTGAAAAACTTAGAAATAGGAGGCACACCTGATGCTACATTCACATTGTTGTTGATGATGTTTTCATTGAATTTAATGGACTCTCTGTTTGGTTTAAACTTCCCAAATGGTTGTTGACTACTATCACCCTTATCACTCAGAGCCATAGGATTTGCTTGTTCCATTTGACTCACAGTCAGTTGATAATTGTGAAGAGTTGCACACAACTGTTGGAAAGAAGTAAACTCAGAAAACAGAAGTTTGTCTCGAATATCTTTTTGTAAATTAGAAATAAAGATTCTTTGAATATCATTGTCAGGCACTGGAAAAGAAATTTGAGCATACAAATGCTTATATCTATCAATGAAATTAGTCACTTTTTCTTTAACACCTTGTTTACAATGCATTAAATCAATCAAAGTAACTTTAGGACTTATATTGTTTTGAAATTGTTGAATGAAAGCATTTGCAAGTTGTTCAAAGGAAGTAATAGAATAAGAAGGCAATGAGCAATACCATTGTAGGGCTGTATCTCTTAATGTCCTAGTAAACAGTTTTGCAAGCAACCTTTGGTCATAAGCGAAATTGGTACATATTGTTTGAAAAGTCTTAACATGTGTTAGAGGATCACCTTTACCATTATAAAGCTCCAAATGCAGGATTTCAACATGTTTAGGAGGGATAGCTCGAACAATGTCAAGAGAAAGTGGGCTCGCAACATCAAATGTGGGCACACTAAACTTAGATTGATTCATAGAGGCAATTTGTTGCTGTAAAGAAGAGACAGTTTGTGCAAGATTATTAATAGTCGCTTCAGTCGAAGAGTTCATATTAGACGTGTTAGATTGTGATGGAGGTATTATGTTTTTGAAAGAAGGTATTGATTGAGAGTAAGGTGGTGGGACACTATGATAGTTAGTCATAGGAGAGGATTGGAAAAGAGGAACACTACAAGGAGGAATGGAATGGTTAAATGAATTGCCCCCTTGCATCATGTTCATTTGTGGAGATGTAATGGGAACACTCATTGAAGGAATAAATGAAGAAGTCAGATTGAATGAAGGCAGAGGGTTGATTGAAGAAGAAGGATTGCCCCCATGACTGGTGATCATAGGCAGACTGTCTTGTATTGAAGTAGTCATTATGTTTGATGTAAAAGTAGGTATGCTAGCAATAGAATTTGTCAAAGGAATTGAATGATTGACTTGAGTAGGAGGTTGTGTATAACCCAAAGTTTCAGCACAACTCTTCATAGGCATCACATTCGAATCCACAATGTGTGCAATACCATGCAAAATATCAATTCCATTCTTATCACTTTGAACCATATGTTTTAGACCCTCAATTAATGAAAGAGCTTGACTATCGGGATACTCTTGAGACATCCATTGCTGAAAATCATCAAATTCGTTATCCAATTTCAAAAGTTGTTCTACAGAAACCTCATGGAGAGCTTCTTCATCATTAAGAGGATTAGAGGAATTACCCGTGTCCTCGTTAAAAAGGCTATTCAAATTAGGTTCCATCTCCTCAGTAATTAAACCTTGGAAAGACTTAATTCTAAGACTTCGTCTAACGGGAATAGTGTAAGTAGGGCTTATTGTTATAAAACTCATGCACTAGAGAGGGAGAGAAGATTTTGAATTTAGAGGTAGCAAATTTCAATAAAATCATCCAATCTCCTAGATTTAAGCTATTAAATGCATTCACGACAATCTCCCGAAATTTCGAAAAAAATGTCAAGGACCGTGGCGCTCGGGGTGCACATGGTCCTCGCAACTTTTTTCAAAATTTGCAGGGATGAAAGTTATGATGATTTTAAAGCTAATCTGAAAAAATTGAGTGATTTTACGATCTGTAGATAGGCCAAATTAAAGTTGCAATCTCAAAATTGAACCCTACCAAGTTTGTTGAAAAATGCAAAATTTGAATTTTGAAAAAGAGAGGGAAACTGAATTTTTGAATTTTATGATTTTAGAGGGAATACTAAGAGCAATGCAAGTTTTGAATTTTAAAAGTTGACTCAATTTCACACAAAATTCAATTTTGAAAGCGGAAATCAAAGTTGGTGCAATTAAACACTTAATTTCAAAAGTCACAAATTGCAAGAATTTGAATAAAGCACTGAAATTTTGAATGAATGCCAACACACTTTACAGATTTAGGACAGTAAGAACACAATTTTGACACAAAATTTCAATTTCAACAATTTTTGAATGATTAGAAGCCTTAATCCAAGCAATCACTAGACCAACTTTGACTTTAATTTTGAAAGTGTTAGAATTGATAAAATCAGCCAAAGTTCTGGATTTTAGCAGAAAAATACAGTAAAATCTTGCTCCCGAAATTTCGGAAAAAATGTCGGGGACCGTGGCGCTTGGGGTGCACACGGTCCTCGCAACTTTTTTCCAAATTTTCAGGGATGAAAGATATTATGATTTTGTTGCGGAATCCAAAGTTACAGCTGATTTGGAGATGTTTTGATCAGTGAAATTATCAGTCAAAGGTTGAATCAAGAGGGTTTTAAAAATTAGGGTTTTGACACTTAACCACTTAATTTTCAGAATTAAAGCACAAATATGAATTGATAATGTGCAATAGAAGGGTAGATCTGAAACAAGCATTAATAATTAAACATTTCACAAGCTCAATTACTAAAAAGAAAATTTAGGGTTTTTATGCAATTAACCTCTAAAATTTGCAAAAGATTGAACATGGAAATGCAATTAAGGAATCATATCTAACCATGAATAATCAGAAAGGATGTTCACATCGGGTTCACCAAAATGTAAAGCGGAAAATTGCGAGCGAACCCTAAGTGTTCCCCCCACCACTCCAAGGAGAGGGAAGGGGGTCACTAGGGTTGACGGTTTTCACTTAGGGGAGACTTTACATTCAAAAGAGGGGTTGAAACCCACAAGATCCAATCCCACACAATGCAAGATTGGATTCTAAATGTGTTTCAATGGCTAAGACAGCAAGGCTACCCTCTTTTGTAAAGAATGTAGATAGAAATATTAAGCTAGGAATGCATGAAAAGTGAGAAAGATTCAATTATAAACTGAGATAGGGATATAGGATGAAGCTGCGGACCTGGAATTAGCAGTAAAATGTCGAGACGATGCTGTCCTGCAAATTTGAGCGAAAGTTGACGGGACGATGGCGCCCGACGTGCACACGGTCCTCTGAAAAATTTGCGAAACGAAGGGGGATCTATTCGTCTCTACACAAGGATTATAGATCTTCAATTACAGCCGCGTACCTGCAACCTACACACAGAAAAGTGAAGATGATTGGGGGGTTAGGGATTAGGGGTTTGCCCTTAGGTCAAACCCCGGTTTTGGAATTAACCAAGAAATGACAAATGCTGTAAATGTAAATGATTGTAATGTAAACAAGTACTTGATACCTTGTTGTAAGAATGTTTGTATTCTTACATGCGAAGGTGTAAATGTTGTTTGTATGTTGTATATTATATGTTGTAAGTGATCTCCTCTTCAATGGTTGAATCCTTGTCTTGAATGCAACACTTAGCCTTGAATGGAGACTTAGAATGCTCAATTGCTTGAAGGAATGCTTGAATGCTTGAGTATCGCTTCCGCTACATATGTTACTCCTCCTCAAAATGGGAGAGGAAATGTAGTTTATATATTTGTCAATTAGGGCTGATAGACTGATTTTTCCAACCTTAGGCCGACCTAGGAAGGTTATTTTCCAATTTGCAAACATAAAGACTCGAAGCCCCAAAAGAGACTGGGCCCAAAAATAGGGCCAGGGACCAGGGCGCTGGGCACCATGGTCCCACCTCTAGGGACAGTAGGGTGCAAGGAGGATCAGGCCAAGGTGCTGAAAAAATGCAATTTTTGATGTCATGAACAAGTTTTGGGGTCTCCATTCAGGTTCCGTGTTACATCGCCATCGTGAAGACCCAAGTGCGGTCGAAATTGCAAGTGTCACAATTTTAGGATGCTACACTAATAAGAGACCAATTGCTAATGCTAGTCAAAGAAGGATGACCATTCCACACATCATCCCAAAATCTAGCTTTAGAACCATTAAGAACAACCTAGGAAAGATGAGGGAGAATGATAGACTTGCATTTAACTATGAAATTCCAGAATGAAGACCCCTTGGGAAGAGAGGAAGCAGTAAATATACTCTCCCTAGAGCCTCGACACATATATTTAGCAAACATTATTCGAGCCCAAGGATTATTAGGTTCCTTATACAATTTCCAAACAACCTTAGCACCTAAGGCAAGATTTTGTTTAGACAACTCTCTAATACCTGCACCCCCTCCATCCTTAGGAAGGAAAACTTTATCCCAAGCTAGCAAAGGAATTCTAGATTTATCCCCCTTATTATCATTACATAAAAAAGATCTAGCAATGGACTGCAATTTATCAATTGAGGTTTTAGGAGTTTTAAGAACCGACATTAAATAAATAGGAACTGCATTTAAGACAGATTTGATTAGGAGTATTTTACCAGGGAGAGTTAACCATTTCTACTTCCAAGAAAGGATCTGGGTAGACACCAAAGAGAAAATCCTATCCCAAAAAGCATCTTTTTTAGGTCCAATAAAGAACGGAACTCCTCAATACTTACAAGGGAAGTCCCAATTTTGTACCAAGGGAGCAGTATTGAGAAAAAACACTTTTCATTTTGAACTATTAACCCTCTAACCTAAGAAGGAAGAATACCTAGAGATAATTTTCTTAATCACCTTGGCTTTAGACAAAGAATCTTGGCCAAACAATAAAGTTTCATCTACAAACAAGAAGTGATAATGCGGTTAAGACATATTGGCAACAGTAATACCCTTCTAGAGATGAACAACCCTAGAAGCATGGATAGCCTAACTAAAGGGTTCAGCTAAGATGATAAACAAGAAAGGAGACAAAGGATCCCCTTGCTGAACCCCACGAGAAGAAGAAGAAAAAAAAAAGGGGAATCCATTCAACATGATTGAAAACCTTGCAGATGAAATGCAGGAATAAATCTACCTTTAACCCATTTCCTTTGAAAGCCAAATTTAAGAAGATCAGAGATAAGGGCACCCCACTCAACCCTACCATAAGCCTTCATCATATCCAATTTCAAAAGCATAGCTAAAACTTTATGAAGCATAATAGAATGAAGGATTTCATGGGCAACAATAGCCCCATCCAAAGTTTCACACCCCTAAACAACGGTGCCCTGCTTCACAAAGATTATTTTAGGAATATGATTAGCAAGTTGAACAAATATAGCCTTGGTAAAGATTTTATACAAAGTGTTACAAAGACCAATAGGATGAAAATCAGCAAATGATTTCAGATTCTCAATTTTGGGAGTGATAGCAATAAAAGTAGTATTCAATTCTTTTAGGATGGTCTTATTCCTTCTAGATTCCTCTAATGCAAGAAGAACATCATTTCCCACAAAATCTCAGCATTTCTAAAAAAATAGAGTTGTAAAACCATTAGGCCTGAGGGCTTTATCCGGACCCATTGAAAAAATAACCTCTCTTAATTCAAATAAAGTGAAGGGGCCCATGAGAATTTTATTATCCAAATCCAAGATGAGAGGGGGAATAGCCTCAAGAAAAGAATCATTAGGAACAAGAGGCTCAGCCGAAAGTAAAGAACTAAAAAATATAGTGGCCTCAATAACATTATCCCCTTCCTAAGAAACAAGAGAGCCATTATCATCTTGAATACAAGAGATTATGTTATGTTGCCTCCTTATTTTGGTAGATAAATGGAAAAAATTAGTATTTCTATCCCCATATGAAAGCCACAAATCCCTCGACTTCTGTCTCCAATACATTTCTTCTCTGGACAATATTTCCTTTAATTGTGCCTTAATAAATTTATTCTCATCAAAAGAGGCAGGACTCATGCCATGATTTAAAACAAAATCATTTAAGGACTCAATAGACTCTAAATATGAGCTTTCTCCACAAAAATACTTAAAGTGAGTAGTATTCCAACATCTAATTTTAGATTTGAGAAAGGCCAATTTCTTAGAAATATAAAACATCCTAGAACCCTCAACAAAGGGAGAATAAGACAACCATTCCTTAAGTAAAGGTAAAAAGAAAGGATCCCTAAACCACATGGGTTCAAACTTAAAATGAATCTTACAAGAATCTCTATCCACAAATATGGAAAAAGAGATAGGGAAATGATCGAACCCTACATAAGGTAAAACCACAGAAGAGAAAATTGATTCCAAATCCATCCAATTCTCAGAAACAAGAAACCACTCAAGTCTTTCAACTATTTGGGAGAATTTTTTCCACATATTAGTCCAAGTGAAAGGACCATTTTGATGCTTACAATCAACAAATTTCATAGATCGAACAAAGGAGCAAAAGTCATCTATAATCTTAGTATTTGGAAGAATACCACCAGACTTCTCATCCAAACTCATTATAGAATTAAAGTCTCCACCCAACAATAAGAAACAATTATTAAGAGGAGAAGATAGATGCATTAAATCACCCCATAACTTCCTCTTTTCCAAGATACTCACAAGGCCATATATATTGAAAAGCCAAAACTTAAAATTTGAAGATCTATACTTAACTAGAGAAAGCATCCAATATCTAAAGGAGGCCACAAAGGACAAGTCCACATATGAATCATTCAAAAATAAGGTGAGGCCTCTCGAAGCCCCCAAAGAAGGAAAAGCACAAAACTTCCAACTCTTCCAAGTAGAAAATAAATGATCAGAAGAGGCCTCATTAAGATTAGTCTCTTGCAATATGAAAATATCACACTTAATTAAATCCAACTAGGATTTAATCAAGTGTTGCTTGTTAGGGTAATTTAAGCCCCTAACATTCCATAATATAATCCTCATTGCGCTCAAGGGTAGGCAGAGGCTCCCCTCTTCTCTTGGTTAGATTTTAGGGACAAATTCCCCTAAGTGAACATCTTGTTTAAAATCCTCTTAGTAGAAATAGATCGAATAATAGGTGGACTAATTAACATTTTCTTATTCTATTTAGCAGAGGAACCAGAGGAGGAAAACAACATGGATTGAATACCAATAGCAATATCCTATTGTGTTTTAATATAATTTGGTTTATGGCCTCTTCTAGAAGGAGAGGTAAAAGGAGACCTCAGGGACAGAGGAGTTTGAGTAATCGGGAGCTTGTTGCCTAAATCCAAAGTTACACCATAATCCGGAGGAGGCAAGTTCTTCTTATCCTCTATTTTCCCATCAGCTAAAACCTCAAAAGGATTAGAAGTGGGAGCAATAGGTAGAGACTTCTGAAGAGCATCTAAATCTTGATCAATGCAATCAATAATACGATGAGTCATAATTCAATCCAAGACAACTTTATTTTTCTTAGCCAAATTTTGCACATTTTCTTGATTAATTGTTCATTCAGAATAATCATTGGAACATCAACATCAAGGACACCCAAAGAAAAATATTTCAGACCCTCAAAGAAATTGTCCCCATCTAACCCAAGACCATGACCTATCGGAATGACATTGCCAATAACTAAGGGAGTCACCTCAACTTCCACAGGATTACCCTTTCCATACCCAAGCCCCATATCAGAGGAATGATGAAATTGTCCATGATTAGATAGAGCCCCAGACTCAAGCCCATTTTGGATTATAATATTGTATATGTCTTGCCAAGATAAATTTTATAAATTTTGACACCCCATATCTGAGGTTCGTGAACCCACTAGCAAATCTTTTGAATGTTTAGTAAAAGAGGTCCCCTTAAGATTTGAAAACAAAGGCAAGTCCATAATTACAGTTGCTTTACCAAAAGATTTGGAATCTTTAACATTGGTTTGATGCCAAATACGATCAATGGACTTGATATTACAAATCTGAGGAAATGTGCTATTCAGATTAACTAGGATGTAGTTTTTAACCAAAAAAGAATCCTCTTCCAAGATTAAATGAGAAGTAAGAAAAGTACCAAAGGAATCCCCTATCAATTTCAAAATGTCAGCTTTGATAAATTCAAAAGGTAGCTTACGTAAACAAAACCAAATAGGAATCTTTTTAGAGTTAGCCAATGATGGAACAAAAAAGGGTTTCCATGATTATAAAAAAATTAAATTCTTACCAAGCCAAAAGAAACCAGGATCCAAAACCCTAGCCCTGGCATCAGTCGAATAAAAAATAATTATAAAATAATTCACCGACATAACCTAAAAATAAAGAATACCAACCCACAAGTCATGCAATTTTGATAAATTAATATCTTCTCCCCAAACCTGAATAATAACTACACGAGAATGCAAATCTACCACCTTCTTGGCTAAAGGACTATCAAATATATCAATGAGAGGGACAGGATCCCAAACCTTATGAGAATGCACATTACCTCCAATATCAGGAGCCCTACCCGAAGCTTGAACCCCATCCAAAGGAACCCCAACATCTGAGGTCTTCCCCACAATAGTCGTATTGGCCCCAACAGACACAGGAGAATCCTTAGCGTTTGATGACTGTACCACATCCTTCTAGGATCTATCCATATCCTTACTTTGCCTCTCATGCCCTAAATTAATAACCCTCTCCTCCTTATGAAGATGATTACCCACACCAAGGTTCCCTTTGGACCTCTTAAAACTATGTTTGCTCCTAAAAAAGCCTTGAAAATAGTTAGAAACCGGCCTAAAATGAGTATTTGATGAAACACCATCAAATTTTTTGTCCTGAAATCACCATGCCCACCTAATTTCCATTATGAAAACCCACTATGGGACGTGATCCAAATGCAATCCAAATGGATCTAATGGTGGAGGCAGATCTCCAAAAGCATCAACCCCACAACTCCCCATTTTTTTCCTTTCGCCCATTGTGAAAATGCAGAGCATATAAATTAAATAAATTTAAACTTATTGATGGGGATTTTATCACATTTAATGGTAAGAGCTTCTTCAATAAAAAATTATTTTTTTTTCATAATTTTTTTTATTTTTTATTTTTGCAAAATATTGAAAACTAGAAAATGAAAACAAATTGATCATACCCAAAAATGACTTCCAAATGAATAATTGTATCATGCTTATGAAAGTATACTATCGCAATAATGGTGACAATAGGGTGATTTTTTGTTCAACTGCAGGTGACGGTGTCCAATTTAGATGTATTGATTATAAATTTTGGGATTCTTTCACCTCTTGAGTGTGATGATGGGGTCAATTTTAGCCAAAAATGTCCAAAAATTATAGGTGTCTCATAGATCTTCTAACCACCTTCCACCTTCAAATGACTAAAGATTTTGCCTCTGTTGTCTAATCTAGATGAAATAAAAGTTGATTTTGACTTTCTTGAACCTCTTGAATCTAATGGTGGTCTCAAATCGTACCAAACAAGATTTAATTTTAAATTACAATAGAAAGCTATGAAATGCAAAGCCACAAATGGACCAAAAATCTCTCAAAAAGACAAACCAAAGGCATTCAAAAATCTCTGCTACCATGTAATATTTGGCTATTAAGGTAGCCACCCAAGATCTAAAGGCCAAATGGAAATCACAAGAATGAAAGAGAAATTATATGTGATAAGAATAAATTGTATTCCTATCAATGATACAATACAATTAACTAGATGAATAGTACATAGGAGATTACTTGGTTAAGTAGACCAAGGTGAAAGATGGGAGTGTATAAGAATATGATGAGATGAGACAAAAACATAACCTATCATCCCACCTAAAGTGGACAAGTGATAGTGTGATAACACCACTAAGGTAGATCACCCACCTAAGGTAGAAAAGTGAAACCATGAAAGGCGAATGTGACATGGTGATAAAACCACTAAAGGTGGAGACACCACATAAAGTGTAATGTGATAACATGATAATACCATCTGAAGTGGAAATGCTCCTAAAATCTCCTATGCCTTCCCTAAGTAAACTTAAGTGACCTGTAATTATGACCTAGTTGAATAATAACCAAGGTACAACACCTTAATTACACCAACAAAAATTATTTGCATTGAGATTAAATGCATGAAAACATACAAATTAAACTCGTGCAATTGAGAGATCAAAAATGATAGACAAGATATCTCTATCATCTTGCATGTTTATAGAGCTCATTTTCAATCAAGTTGATATAAGAAAAGAGATCCTTGATTTTGTATCCTCTCTCTCTTTATGTATCTCCCCACTCTTTCCATCTATACTCTCTCTCCATTTCTCTTCTGATATATCTCCATCTTTCCCTCTTTCTCTCTCCATTTATCTTCTGATATATCTCCTTCTTTCCCTCTTTCTCTCTCCATCTCTATCTCCCTTTATTTTCTCCCCCTCTCTCTATATTTCCTTATATCTCTATTCCTCTTCCCCCCTCTATCGCTAGACATGTCTCCCTCTCCCTCTCTCTTTCACTATACCTCTATATCCAAACCTCTTTTCCTCTCTATCTCTATCTCTCCCTCTAAATGTATAATTTTATCTCTCCATCTCACTCTACAACAATATATCTCCCTCTTTCTTTCTGTGTGTATGTATCACTATTTATCTCTATCTTTATCCTTCTATCTCCATCTATTATTAACTCCCTCTCTCACTCTTTATATATTTATCTCTTCCATCTCTACCTATTCCTCTCTCCTCTTTCTTTATCTCTATCCTTCTTTCCATCTACATCTCCATCTCGTTACCCCGCCCCCCCTCTCTCTCTCTATCCCCACCTCTCCCTCCCCATTCCTCTCAGATTCTTATTGGAAACATAACATGAGCTTGTTGGTAATAGATTATAATTTATAAAGTTTTTTTTCACAATAGATATTATTTGGTAAATGGCCTATAAAATTAATCTCACTTATTAAACAAATATATGGAGAAAACATACAAATACTAAGTTAACCTTCCACAACTTTTTCATGTACCCATTGCACAACAATGGTGCAATTGGTGGTATATTTATGATAGGATATAGTACTTAAGTATGGATAGTGGACTTGAATTTCAAGAATTTTAGAATAGATCAAAACATATGTAGTGTATGTGACAATGCAACAAAGGATAGAAAAAATATGCCAACTGGACATTGTTGAGTGAAGTGAGGCAAGAAATTATCATGTGTTGTTGCCCTCTTAACCTTATATATGCCTTTAAGTTTGTTTGAAAGGGAACACGTGATATTCAACTAATTTTGATAAATATTGTTGTGCATGATTATAAACTATTTAAATAAAACAATTGTATCTATTTATAATCAATTATTTAATATTTTTTATTTCATTTATATTTGAGATAAAAATTATGCATATATTATACTATTATTTTAATTATTTATTTAAAATAATAAATAATAATATTTTATTAATATTTAATTTATCTATATGGAAACAAACATGATACATATAAAAATCTTCAAATAATTGAGCAATTTTAGATAAATGAATGGTCTTACATATTCTCTAGGTAGAGATTAAAATTTTTATAGATTTGATTATGTGAATTTTTAAATGGATCATTCATTGATTTGTCACAATGAAGCAAACATAAAGAAAATAGAAATGAAAAAATAATTAATATACCAATGTAACTATAATTAGAAGACATTAATTCCAATGAGAACCAAACATTTTTAAATTTTATTTTCCTTCATTATCTTGGCCTTGTTGTGCTTTAATCAATTATTGATATAAAATTGTCTTGTCAGACATAGTGAAAGCTACACTTCTTTCAAAATCGCCTTTTCAGTTTTTTTTCCCATGGCTAGTTTTAGGAACCCCTTTCTCGCCCCTGTTCTTGCCTCTACTATGGAAACCATGGGTGGATATCTTATTCAAACTAAATCAAATAAGTGTGACAATTTCAAACAAAATGATATTCTTTGAAAAACAGTGGTGGATGACAATCTTGCAACATACATTGAAGAAATCAAGGGCTTCAACCCATCTCTATTTGAGTATTTTTCCTACACTTGGGATGAGGGAGAAGTCCAAGTAGGTGGGGTGAAGCTCATGGTGTATATGGAAACCATTGTGGCTAGTACAGGTCTAGTGGTGGAGGGCATGACCTTCCCAAATAAACCTAAGGTTAATTACAAGGATAATTTCAAGCGGTTCATAAAACCGAGAGAGAAAGTTGCTCATCTATGTAGTGGTTTCAATAGAAATGACTTACTTGGGGTTTAAAAAGTGGACATTCTACTCTTCATGAAGTTAATCACATTGGATGGGAGATTTAAATGGTCGTATTCTTGCTTTTTTTGGATCAAATCTCTCAAGTTAGGATTATGACTACAAGCTACTTCCATAAAAGAGAGAGATAGCATGTTCACTAGGAAATGATGAATGATATTTAGATCATAAACCATGTACATATTCTCTTCCTATAAAGGAATGAGCTAAAAAGAAAGCACCAATGATGTGTGGGGGTAGAAACAACTACCTACCAACTATTGGTACACAATATTAAATGTAGGGAAGTTAAATAATATTAAAGCTTACCTAACACCTAGAAAGACAATATGATACCTAAGTAAACTTAAGCACAACAGTCATAATAATTTACTCCAACACTCCCCCTTAAATGCAACCTAGGGAGAAGAATTATTATGTAAAATGATATGATGATGCAATATGGGTCTCGATTAAAAGACCATGTTAGATACCCATGTACAATGAAAATGCAATGCAATACAATATATCACAAAGTGGAGGAAAGGAGAAAACCACTTGGGAGAAAAATCATCTCCAAAAGAGAGATATGCAAATCATAAATGATGTGATGAATGGAGGTCTCCAAAATTCTTTCCAAGAATGACATCCATCACGATGATACAATGAAGATGAATTTCCCTTATTGGCTCTTTTCATCTATTTCCCAATCTGCAATTGTTGCCAAAACAAAATATGTCCTTCCCCCAATACCCTAGAGAGCGACACCTGTCATGAAGATACAATAAAGATGAATTTCCTTTATTGTCTCTTTTCATCTATTTCCCAATCTGTGGTTGTTGCCAAAACAAAATATGTCCAACCCTTGCATCAGGGGTTTATTTTGCGTCTATACAATTTTCGCCTAAACTTAAACTCCACTTGTGGGTTGACTTGTAATCCCTCCAATCCCACTTTGTGTGTTGATTTGTCAGATAGCCCAATAGTAAAGATGTCATTTCCACCCCTAAACCCAAAGGGATCCATACCCAAGTTAGCCCTAGTATGACAACTAAATCCAAGAACCCCTTGACACCTCCAATTATTGCATGCATTGTTGAAGAGTTAGAGGTGGAGGAGAATGATTATGAAGAGTCTAATTCCTCGTGGTCTACAGGGTCTAAGTGAACCTAGAAAACCCTATTAATAATTTTTCCACCACTTCTACCCCCTCATTTAGCTCCCCTCCCACTTCACCTTCAAACTCGCTAAGGAAATGGGACCTCCCTAGCTTTGTAGATATGGTTAATGAACTCTATGATGGCTACAACAAATAGGAAGCTATAATCTATTGCTTTCTAGGGTAACTAAATGTGACAAAAAATAAAATTAACAAACTAGAGGCCCTCATTGAAGCAGAATTTAGAGCTTCAAGCTAGGCAACAAATGATAAGGACTAAAGGGTTTGAGTTGTAGCCATCAATTTAGCTAAAATCTTCAAAGGTGGGAAGAAATGGAGGAAGAATCGAAGGGGCTTTGTGATAAGCTAGACCAGAAGGGGGATAGGAAGGAGTTGATGAAATCAATTGAGGTTCTGTGGGACAACCAGATGTCCCTTAAAAGGAAAATGGAGGAAATTATAGCTTAGAATAATGAATTGTCCAAGAAGAATTTTGCAGCTATATAGGCCATCTAGAAAGAAATTGACAAGAGGGAAGCAAGAAAGAAGTGTCATTGGGATTCCACCCCTCCTACTAGTTTAGAGGCATCAGTGTCTACGGTGAAAGACACTCTGAAGTCCATTTCTATTTCATTTGTTAAAGGGTCAAACAAGAGCCTCTACTTCTCTAACAAGGTGAAAGTGATGAGCCAAGATTGGAAAATTGAGAAGCCCCCCACTTGGTAGGGCATTGGATTATGTCTTTGGTAGGGGTGCATCAGTTGGTTTTTTCTTGTGTATGCCTATTAAGTCACATCTAGTCTTTGGATTTTGTGATGTCTTGTTCTAGGTATTTGTTGGGTTCTATTCTTTTTTGGCTCTTGCTACTCATGAATCCCTAGGTTATGTAATGCTTTGGGCCTCTCCCGATGGAATCTAATTAGAAATATAATTAAAAAGGACTAAGATATTTTCATATTATAAAATTAATTTATCTGCCATATTACATTTATTGTTTTACATTAAATAATAATATCAATTATTTTATTATTTATGTTTAACTTAATTTCATTCTATTGTCTGAAAATTCAAAATCAATCGCATCGTAAAGAGTTAGTGTAACACAAATTTATTTTAATATATCAAACTGTGACTTATTTAGATGGAACTGCCACTGTGACTAAGTCAATAAACAGATATAGCTACTTATATAGCAAGACTCATTCTAATCCTGAAGTAGTAGACTAGAGCTTACAAACACACCGAGATATAGTTACCATACATCTTTGAGTTCCATTTACCAAGCTTCACCACCTGTAACTGAACCCTCGAAGTGATATTCAACTGGGTATGGAGGAAGTCTCTATAAGCCTCATTATTCACATAAAAGTCAGCATTGCCACCCTATTAGCTTGTTAGTTTGGTAGCTTGGATAGTTGTTTGTCCTTTTGCTAAATAATTAGTAAATAATTGTTTGCTAAAAAATGTAGTTAGAGTTCAAACAATTTTTATTAATTATTTGACTCTTTTTAGAAACTTCTAGCAACCAATTTGGTTAGGGTTATGAATTCTTGGTTGAAGAGTTGTTTCATCCCATCTATAATTGTCTTGATTCCCAAACCATATGTCAACTCATTGGACATGATTCCTCCCGCTATGGCCAAACTTACACATACCTGAAAGATAACATCTTACCTCCTGACTTATCGAAAAATCAAAAGAGAAATTTTATTTCGCAATCCTCCCATTATACTCTCGTCATAGATACCCTGTATAAACGAGGTCTAGATGGTACTCTCTTAAGATGTCTTGAACAAGAAGAATCTGAGAAGGCCTTACATGAAGTCCATAATGACATTTGTGGCACTCACTCAAGTGGTCTTACCCTTTCGAAAAAACTCATATGCTTGGGCTACTATTGGCCGACTATGGAACGAGATTCTTTTAAAATAGCAAGAACATGCAAACAATGTCAAATCCATGGGAACTTGATTCATGCACCAGCACAAGAACTACATGCTTTAGCAACATCTTGGCCTTTTTGTCAATGGGGACTTGATCTAGTAGGAAAGATAAATCCTTCATCATCTAATGGACACAAATTCATCCTAGTAGCTACTGAATATTTCACAAAATGGATTGAAGCTGTACCTCTCATCAACATCACAGGAAAACAAATTGTTGCATTTATCTTGAATTATATCATCTATCGCTATGGAATACCAATGACCATTATCACTGATAATGGGCGACCATTCAAGAATCAAGATGTACAAGAGCTATGTGAGAAGTTCAAAATCTAGCACAGATTCTTCACACCATATTATCCACAGGGAAATGGGTAGGCAGAAGCATCTAACAAAACTATCCTGAAAATTCTTAAAAAGACAGTGAATGATGCTGGGAAAGATTGGCATATTCAACTAAATCTTTCTCTATGGGCCTACCACACCAGTATCCGCACACCGACAAGTGCCACACCATCCTCTCTTGTATATGGATCAGAAGCCATATTGCCAATTGAAGTAGAGATACCTTCTCTACGTGTATCACTAAAAGGACTCATCCTAGATGAAGAACAAAGAGTATCTAGACTGCAAGAGTTAGAACTAATCCATGAATGAAGACAAAATGCCTTTGATCATCTAAAGGTATATCAACAAAGAATGTGTCGGAGCTATAATCATAAGGTTAAACCAAGAATCTTTCAAGTGGGAGAACTAGTGCTAAAAGAAAATCCATGCAACCAGGCAGATCGAGAAAAGAAAGGAAAATTTGAACCAAACTGGTTAGGCCCATTTGTGGTCACAACAGTATTTGGATTAGGAGCATATCAGCTATCAACATAGGATGGAGATCAGCTCGAGGAACCTATCAATAGCATGCACCTGAAGAGGTTCTATGTCTAAAACTCAGAAAAAATCAAAAAACAGTGAAAAATCAGAAAAAATCAAAAACAGTGAAAAATCAGAAAAAATCCTAAAAAGTGAAAAAGCAGAAAATCCAAAAAAATCAAATATCAGAAAAAGTGCAATAAAAACAGACAGTGAAAACCTGGCAAACAGGTGCTATCTGTCGGCTGGCTCTTCCATCTATTAGTTCATGCATTTTTCTGCTTGCATTCATTTTTCCATCAACGTTGATCATCATGAAGCCTTTATACATACGCAAGCATCCCAAGTGGCTTCTTACCATGGTTTGGATCATTGGAGATATCATAACGAATTTTTTTCTAGGCTTGGGCCAAAATTCTACACCTAGCTGGGGGCAAACTCTTGATCAATTTTGAGCTTAATCAAACAAGTAGACCAAATAGTTAGACAAATCTTATCGAGCGAAAACTAAGACACATCCAACATTGAACACAAGATCAGACTATCAACTATCAAGCTATCACAAAATCAATCTAAGCACATCACACACTTTTCAGTGGATAATATCTTTTTGAATGATTGATTGTAACATGATTGTTCAACTTTTCTATATTGCTTTTTGCTATCATGATTTCTGAGTGACTCGAGGATGTCATCAACTAGAGGAACAATGAAGAAACATGATATTTTTCTTGTCTGCTATCTGAAAAGTAATCACGAATATGTGCAAATTTGTCTCGGGACATGATCATCAGAATATCATTGAAGACATTTCCAATTTGCGTATTGAAATGATTAATATTGCCTGTTTTACACAAACAACACTCAGGTCATCTCGGTTCAATTATACCTTGATGCTTGTGTTAACTTTCTATATCAAAATCCAGGAAAGAAGTGCTTAGGTCATCATGGTTTAGTTATACCATCGATGTTTGCACTTACTTCCCACATTTCAAAAGCTCAATGATGACAAAAACGCAAAAAAATCCAGTGACTGGTTCAGTCATAGTTTTGCATTTCATTCTTGCATGGATCCAACCAAGCTCCTTTTATCCAAGGCTAAATCTATCGCAGGAATCATCAAAGTATCATCACAGGTGTATACATAATCAGAATAAACTCATATCTCTCCAAATATTGTCAACTCAGCACAAATCTTATGCTATCTCCCTCAAATGCATCAACATCAGCATATCCAAAAATTTCTACAACTGATATCAATAAACTATCAATTCTTTATCTAATCAACCTTATCAATTCTATCATGTCTTATACAGGATGTATCCTTCCTGAAACCAGACATGATCATCAATGTCTTATACAGGACGTATCCTTCCTAAAACCAGACATGATCATCAATGTCTTATACAAGATGAATCCTTCCGGAAACCAGACGTTATGATCATCCATGTCTTATACAGGATGAATCCTTCCTAAAACCAGACTAAATCAAATCAATCAAGATTTTTCAATCTTACCGATCTAGGCAATCAAGCTAATCAAAGAACTCGCACTTTCATCAAACAATAGTTGCAAAAATCAAATCAAATCTATTGGGATATCAATCTCGCAAAAACTCCAAAGATCAATTATCTCAATTGATCTCCCAAGGGGGCATGATTATATCAGAATTTAGCAATCAAGAGCTGGGGCATCCTATCAAATCAATACCATCATCAAAATGAGATTATTCTTTGAATCAACGTGTCATCACACCTCGCTTCAAAGAGGGACAAAATGTATACACCTAAAAATGGTCTAAAGATAATTAATTAAATAAGCAATTATTTAATTAATCTCTCCTCCCCAATTTAATTGAATTCACTAAGCAATTTGATTAAATCTCTTATTCATCTACTTATTAATAAATCTAAGGATTTATTAAATAAGTTCATTTCATTTCACCCCTTTAATTAATTAATTCAAATTAATTAATTCCCTCCACCAAAATAATTTCTTCTAAATCTTCTAATTAATTAAAACAAATCATTTATGAGTTGTTGAGATTAATTAGTCATTTTCCTAATATTTGAATTTCTAAATTCAAATTCTCCTAACTTTTACCACTCCTAAATCTAACCATTCCTAAACCTAACCCATTCTACCTACCACCTTGTCCCCTTTCATCCAACATCTTCTAGAACCTTTGTGACACTTGTCACTAGGTGTTCCCTTTAATCCAACTCCCTTTGCCAACCTCCTCCAATTTAACCATTGATATCTTCAAATTAATCTCAACTGTTGATTCATGCCAACTCACACCCTAGCCTTGGAAAATCTTATAAATAGACTCATTTTGGAGCAATAAGGGTCCCAATTTGATTTCATCATTTGCATTGTTATTATAGGCATCTAGCTTCTAGTTTATCATTTCTTAGCAATGTTATCATGCTCATTTTAGTTTAATTGCATCTTCATTCTAGTTCATTTTCTAGATCATGCGTTTTTAGCATTCAAATCCTCCATCTAAGTGTAGTCAAGTCACTGGAATTTGCATACTAAGATCTGAGAGCAAAATTCATACTCACATTTACTAGGAGGCAATAAGTCGATTAGCTATGGTTTTGTCTTCCATTGTTTCAATTTTCTAACCATTGCTTGTAATGATTTATTAAGTGCATTGTGGTTGCAGGTACAGGTACACTTCATAGAGCATGACATTTTTGGCACCCACCGTGGGGCCGAAATCATCATTTTCAGTCTCCCAAGCTTCCTCAAACTTCATCTTTGCTAGATCAGAATCAGATTGTCGTACGAGTTGCCTTTTTGGCTCATACGAACTTCCTTTTAGTCTCGGACGACACCTCATCCTGACTCGTACAAGCCCATTTTCCTTGTCGTATAAGGTATAAATCCTTTTCGTATGAATTTCTATCTTACTATTTCCTGATTCGTGCTAGCTCATTCCTGTGTCGTACTATACAGAATATTCTGTCATACAAAATACTGCATTTTAAATGAAATTTCTGATTTTTCATATGGTCTTGTGAATTTTGTTGTTCAAAGCTTCATATCATGTCGTACGAGTCTCTGCATCTATGATTTTTGATAAACTGCAAGTTAGGGTTTTCTGATTCTAATCTGAGATTTTATAACACTAACCCTGACTGGTTTATGAGATTTTTTTGCCAGCCTAACGAGTTTTTGCAGGACGCTTGTCAAAGATACGCTTGTCAAAGATACGCTTGTCAAAGACAAAATTCAAAACAATGACTACTAATAGATCTATTTTGCAGGTTGCCTAAGGATTCAACAAAAAAATTTGTGTATTCTTTAAGATTTTTAGGCACATTTCAATTTGGGCTTAAAGAAATGAACTATCATGTCTTATGTGTCTTTGATGATAAGCGAGTATGCTCTCACCTTTCTTAGGTGATCAGAAAGCTAGACTCATCTTTTTGCTTTCATTAGTGCATCTCTTTAGCAGGCCTGCCCTCCCGAGGAGTTATTAACTCTTAGCCATTAAGGTCGGTGAGAGGGGAATGACCTAAGTGGGAATGGCTAACGCCAAGTAATCCAACCCACTATAAAATAAATATGTTTTTGATGAAAATCAAAGCAGCGGCAATGCTTGGGACTAGCTCTCCTCCATACCTTCGGGTATATCAAACCTTGGTTTTCAAGGCTGGGAGACCTCTTAATTGAGTTTATACCTTGATGCGCCGAACGGATCCCTTACTAGTGCCGGTTAAAATAGAAGCTACCCAATTCACCTCTGAAAGGGTGATAATCTTTGTGCAAGAGAGATAGTAACTCTCCCAAGACACTTGCCATATCCTGCCCCCATTAGCATTTGGAGTCGGATAATACGGCATTGATAATCCATTGCGTGAGACTCAGTGGTCGTATTCTGATTAGCTATTAGGTGTGTACCTAAGTCAACAAGCAAAGGTTTTCATTCTTAGCCAACTTCCTTAGGGTTTAGCTTGATTGGAGTCATTTATCATATTGTGTGTTTGCTATGTATTCATCCCTAAATTGCAAAATTAGACACTTAAAATTGGAAAACCAAAGTAAAATATCAAAATTCAGTGATCAAAACTCAAACAAGCAAACAATTTTTATCATTGCTCAAATACCTGTCGTACGAGTCAGAAGTCTCTGTCATATTTTTTGATCCTTTATCGTACGAGTCAGGAATCTCTATCGTATTGCTGGATCTTCTGTCGTACGAGTCAAGGTTCTATGTCACACGAAAAACTGATGTTCACATGAAGTCACTAGTCTGTCATTCTATTTTGTATCTCTTGTCATCCTAAGCTAAATCTTATGTCATACGAAACTCTGCATCTGTCAGTTCAAAGCTGTGTCTTACATGCCTGGTTTCAGCTTTGTCATTTCTACCTAATCAATTTGCAGTAAGCATAAACACCTATTATCTATCAATCTATGCTTAAATTGTCTACTTGGTTTGCTTGGTCAAGTTATCACTCGTCAAAATCAGACTCTAGAAAATATACACCTCAAGATTTTCAAGTGCTTACCCCCAACAAGTTCAAGATCTAAACATCTCAAAGTGCATTATCACCCTCTTTGGTAAACTGATCACTCAAACATAGTTTCTCATCAGGATCAATCATCCTTTATCACGAAACTGAAATGTTTGGTCAGGATAATCTCGTCCCACATCGTAGGATATATCATTTTTACTGGACCTGGTTCTTATCAAATCATCACCATTGCACTCCTAAACCGAAGATCGAAAAACTTGCAAACCTTTAAACACTTGAACCATCTTTTAGTGTCATATCACTCTATGGCCTTGAAATTGACTATTGATCACTTACCAAAACAACCTTTAAACAATCAAATCTTAGCACAATATCAAACACAATGCCCATTTTAACAAGAGAGCAGAGACATAAGATCGCTAAAACATTTGAAATAGCTGAAAATCATATCGACATGACATACCAAAGCAAAACACAAGAAGAAAACATGACAAGCCAACATATCAGAGAAATCAAACAAGTTCAAAATCAAAATCAAACTATGTTAAAACCTCACAAGGATTTAAACACATCTCAGAAGAAAGGTGGTTCTTTTATGCACCTCTTAAAGAGATCCCTAAAGGATTTGGCTAAAGAAGATCAAAATCATGCACCCATGTCTAACAATGATCCATCCATCCATAAGCAAACTGACTCTCCAAAGGCATCTATTCCTACACCTGTTGAAAGCTTGCAAGAACCTTCCATGCATCCAAAGCTGAAGATTCCCAAGGGATATCCATGATTGCCATCAAGCCTATTTCAGATAATCCTATTCAAAGCTCATCTCCTTCATATCCAAGCATTAATTCATTGTAGCATCCCCATAATGCTTCCTTACAAATTGAAGTCCTCATCCATAGAACGCTTGTTAAACATGTCCTAATAGATGGGGGAGCTAGCCTAAATATTTGCTCTATGAATCTTGTCTGTGCTCTAGGATATTAAGAAGATGCAGTTGATCCCCAGAAAAATATCAAAATCAAATCACATAATGAAGAAGAACATTCATCTAAAGGAATGGTGATATTACCCATCACAGTGGGGCCTTTGCAGAAGGACATAGCATGCCAAGTTCTAGATGTGGACCTACCATACAATATACTCTTGGGGAGACCATGGATTCAAGACATGCAGGCTATTACATCAACATATCATCAATGTGTCAAATTTCCATACAATGGATAGGAAATCACAATATCAGTAGAATGAAATCGTTGATTGAGAATTAATCAGCTATTTGACTCTTTTTAGAAACTTCTAGCAACCAATTTGGTTAGGGTTGTTTAGTTGTTTTTTAATCTCAGTCGTTGATTGAGAATTAATCTCGGCCATTGGTTTTCCAACGAGAGTAGTATATAAGGGGTTCAGGGGGCATTTGGAAAACAATAAATTGTGTGGAGAAACTTGTAGTGTTAGCAAGTAGTCTTGCAATGTTAGTAAGGGCGCAGTGATAGCGTTGGGATAATAGAGGGGTGGAATCTCAGCAGGAGAAATTGGGAGGTCGTCGAAGCTCTACCAGTAACAGGCAAGCAGTATTTGTATCTCTTAATTTGTTGTAGCTAATATATATTCCTCATCTGCAGTACTGGTTTTCCCTTCGGGGTTTTTCCAGGGACAATTGTCCGAAAATATTGTGTTCATTGTGTAGCGCATTTTTATGAATTTGTAAAATTGCAATTGTATTATTTTCCAATATTTATTGCTCAGATAATCTATTAAAAATAGGAAGATAATAATCAAATAACTGTAATAGATTTTTCACACGCCCTTCTCAACCCTCTTAATCTTTACCATAAGCGATTTCCCCACCGACTGGGCCAAATCCATACCCTGCAAGTCCATACAATTTAGTACAACATTTTAAACAAATTTTAAACAACGCGTGGCATTTGATTTCCCAAACATGACGTAACGATACCTCAATCTCCTTTGCGGTAGCAAGCAATTTGTCGTCTACAAGAAACCAAAATTTGGATTTTCCCACCTCAGGCTTTCCTTTCACTGAGTAAACAGTTTCTGGCTGGAATTATATGCTCTGCAGCTTATTGTTAACACTCTTTTCTCCAAAGTTGTACTCCGAAAACGTCAGGTGTGCAATCTCGCGAGTGAAACTTCCGTCGTCACCTCCAAATTTCTGATATCATTCCAAATCAACTTTCTATTAGTTATCATATATTAAGAAGAGCAGAGAGAAAGAGCAGAAAGCAGAGGAGAATGTTGGGGGATTACCTCGCAATACCAGACACCGGTGTGTGCAAACTGACTGGGAACAGCAATGTCACCAATACTCAGGTCGTTGGGTTTCGCACTGGCTGCTCTTCCATTGTGAATTACTGCCCTTACACTGAAGTGAGTGAGTAGCAACTGTGTCGTCTGGGCTGCATTAACCTGTGCCATAATCACTTACCTTCAGTCTAACTAGACTAATCTTAGTACTATTTGGCTAAAGAAAACACATGTATTAGTCTTTTTACTGATCCAGTTCCGGTCATGGCCAGAATAGTCCTGCACCCTTCAACTTCTCCCACATAGAACCTTCGACCTGTAGCACACAGTACCAGTTAATATAACTCTACCCGATTTTAAACTAGAAAAAGAGAAATATTGTCTTAATCCTCAGCCAGATTAAAATTAATAAAATAGGAGAAAGAGAGAAGAATGGAGTTTGTAACAACCAGAGATATCCAAAGAAGGCAGGTCCTCGTCAGGGTGGAACCATCCCTGATCCAGAACTACTTTGAGTTCTGCCTCGCTGGAAACCAACAGACCATAATGCTTCCCCTTCGCATTGATAAGCTTGATCTTTACGGCCACTTCTTCTGCAATTTCAGCATGAGAGAGTAATGGAATTGCAGTCAACAAAAACAGAAAAAATGCAGGGCTGTGGAAAGCCATCGCAAGCTAACTCAAATGAAATTGAGATCCGCTTCTTGTGTGTTTTGAATCGCACTACCCTTATGTCAAATGTATAATGTAGGACGCCGATTAGCTTCCACTTTAAGATTAAAAAACAGATTTGACGTCTAATTCACACTTTAATATTATGATCATAATTTTTAGTTTAAATCAAATTAAGAAAATAAAAAATCAGAGAAAATTAATAAATTAAAAAAGTGAAGATCTATATAATGAGACAGAAATAAACACATTGAGGGTAAAACGAGATAACTAGTTGTTTAATGACTTGAAAACTTGCTGCACGCACTCTTGCGGTGTCTGCTCTGTTCTCGCACTAACCATACAAATTTATAGAAAGGAAAGAATTTAGAACCATTGCTTTCATTTAACAGATGACAAGAATTGTTTTAGAATGAAATAAAACACAACAAAAACATTGAAAAACAAATAGAACTCGTTGAAACCATGGCAAGTGACTTACCTGAAGGTCAAAAATGGCAGAGTTTGGAAGGAAAAAATTGACGAGACCCTACCATAGGAGAGGAAGTATGCCTAGTCCTTGGTGGTCAAGGACAACTATATGAATAGACAAATTAGATTTCTTTCATCTGCAGCTTTATTTTACCCTTCTGTGATTATTTTTTAAATAAAATAGAATCTACTATATTCGTAGACTCTGCAATGGTTGTGGGATGGGCACAAATGAGTTTTGACAGGCATACAAAATGTGGAACAAAGACCAGGCATTGAAAATACTCACACCTCTAGAAAATATCCTGTCGCAGATTCGTAGACTGCAAGAAATGGACAGAAATATCTTTTGTGAAGAAAAAAACAACGTTAAACTTACATGTAAATGCAATTGGCTCTCCCCTTAGACGTGTATGCCGATCTCCCAGCATTAACAGGGCTCGTCAACGCTTAGATAGAATCCATGCAAAATGTGGAAGCATGGGAAGGGCACGTCGATCGTCTACCATGCAAAATGAGGAGGCACGGCTGAGGCACGTGGTTTTCTAAACAAAGAATTGATGTGAAAGATTAATGATTCCATACTGAAGAAAAATTCGAATCGAACTTATTTGCAGGTAATCACCTAAAAAGAGAAAGTGATTACAAAGTTCTGCTAAAACTCTACTAAATTTATTCAATGAACATCAAATATATTTATCATGCTTTCTTGTTAAATGGACATCATAGATAGTGATTGTTTGCCTTCCACAAACGATAAGCCCAAAATTGCATTATTAAACTGTTAGATTGACATAAATGAACAATTGCATCTTGGTGTGTAATGAATATGTCAAAGAGGTGTGGACATTCAATTGAAAAAAACTGGTCTATTTTTTGTATATAGTTGTTTAGTACATGATATTTTGGTAGGTCATTTAGCAAATGATGTTGTTTATGTAACAAATATGAGTATGGAAAAGTGATAGCTTTAAACCAACTATGCATCCACTAACATGGATCCAAACACGACTAAGCTTTCCTCATTTTGTTGAAATGGTTATTGAGTATGTTATAATTAGATGTATTTACATTTGAATTATAATTATTACTATAATATATTATGTTTTATATAATATACATTATTAAATAAAAATATCACATAATATAATTAATATAGAGAGAGAGAAGGGATAAATGGGACATAAAGTGAGGAAGAGAGATGGAGAAAAAGAGATAATGAGAGAGGTGGAGGGCCCAAAATGTAGAGGGGGATAGAAAGAGACTAACAATTAAAGTGGCATGTTTGTGGCTTCACATTTTATATGCATCTCTACTAGGGTAGTTGTTGTGATATATGCCATAACCTATTCTAAAGCTCCCATTTTGGCACACGTAAGGATCAAGCAATAAAAGTGTTTAGTGATTGTCTATACATACATTTTGATTACATTTTCTTAAAATTTTGTAAGGACTTTTCAACAAATCCATTTTATGCAGTTTTTGTAATTGTAGCAATCCATGAGAGAACATAGATAGAGGGCAATACAAAGAGATAGAGAGGGATAGGGAAAGAGATAGAGAAATAGGTAGAAAGATAGGGAGATAGAGATAGAGAAAGATATGGATAGAAAGAGATAAAGATAGGAGTAAGATAGAAATAGAAAGATAGAGTACAAGAGAGGGGAGAGAAATAGAGAGAGGGGGGAGAGGATAAGGAGAGGGATGGGGAGATAAAGATATAGAGATATTGATATAAAGAGATAAAGAGATGAGTAAGAAGGAGATATAGAGTAGGAGAGATGGAGCGGATAAGACAGAGAGGTAGAGATAATGAATTATATAGAGAGGGAAGGGAGAGACAAGGTGATGGAGATAAAAGGGGCAAGAGTGAGACAAGTGTGATAAAGACATGTAATAGAGAGAGGTATATATAGAGAGAGACAGAGGTATAGATGGAGATAGAGGGGGAAAGAGTGAGAGGGAAATGTGGTAAAGACAAGTAATCGAAACAGGCATAGAGAAACAAAGATAGAGACAAACCAAATATATAGATAGAGAAAGAGAAAGATATAGAGATTGAGATATAGATAGAGATAAGAAGGGAGAAATAGGGATTATTTGAGAGGGAGATATAGAGAAGGGCGTATGTGCATATAAATAGACAAAGAGATAGGGAGAGAAATAGACGAGAGAGAATAAGTAGAGAGATATAGAAAGAGGGAGTGATCAGGAGATATGAAGAGAAGGAGAGGAATAGAGATAAAAGGAGGGATAGATGGGGATAGAAAGGAGAGATGGAGAGATAGATATAACTTGGAAATATGAAAGGGATTGGAGAGAGGAGACAGATGGAAGGAGAGAGGGAGAATGAGAAATAGAGATAGACAGAGGGAAACAATGAGGGATGGGGAGATGGAGGGATGGGGAGATGGAGAGATAGAAAGATAAAGATATAGGAAGTGATATATGGAGGCTGGGAGAGGAATATATATAGAGATAGTAGGAGAGATGTGGGGAGAGATGGAGTGAATAAGGGAGGGAGTGATAGAGAGAGAGATGGGGATCAAGATCAAGAGAAAGTGTGATATAAAGGAGGTGATATATAAAATTAATAGATAGAGGGGGAGGAGAGATAGAGATATGGAGAGAGAAACATAGAGTGTGTGTGAGAGAGTGATTGGGAGAGAGAAATAGAGATAGAGATAGGGAGGGAGGGAGTGTGTGAGAGAGAGTAATGAGAGACCTCAAGATGGAGATAGATGAAGAGAGATGTATATATATAAATAAATAAAGAGGGGTGGAGAGAAATAAAGAGAGGATAGAGAAGTAGAGAGACATAAAAATAGGGAGTGATAGGGGAGAGAGAGAGAGAGAGAGAGAGAGAGAGAGAGAGAGAAAGAGTTAGAATCAATTGAAGTAGCACACTTATTCAATATTATTTTAAAAAATAAATTTAGTAATCTACATTATATAATATATAACAATAATATTATTTAATTTGTATAGTTTTATATAAATATTGCATATTTTATATTATAAAATACAATGCAAAATAATAAATAAATATAAGTATAATATTATTCTAATATAAATTTACATTATTTAAAAATAATATATATAATATAGAATTAATCACATATAATTAATTAAAGTTTTTGAATATGGGAAAACAGGTTTTGATGGGCCCCTAAAACCCAATATAGTCAGAAGATCAAAAGATAAACATTACAGTGCAGCTAAACAAAAATACAATAAACAAAGGAAAGACAGTTGGTGAACAAAATGCCAGCAAACAAGAGAACGTTGATTATAGACCAAAAAAGACTGACAGAGGCCCAGGCTTAGGTTAATTTCTGAAGCATTTCCACCGCTTCCAGCTCCATCTATTCCATATTTTCCACTACCCGCTTAATATCCTTGATTTGCTTACTGTGTCTTTTTGCATCCTTTTAGTGCTTGCTCTCGTTCTTCTCCCAAGCCTTGTGTCCTTATCATCTCGGGTGTCATCCTCAACATCAATAATGCCCTCTGGGATCTTATCCCCTTGGTAGTTCTCCAGCTTGCAGATAAGGGATTTCATATTGGCCGAGGTAGCCTTCAAAATTTGTGGCTATGCTCACCTATTTTTTTGAGCGTGTGCTCAACTCCATCAAGTCTCTTATCATTGGCACCTACTCTATTTTCCAAGCTAAGAAAGCTATTGCAGTTAGCGTTGATAATCTCCTCAATGTTACCAATCCCTTTGGTGAGCTCACTAAGATAGTCAAGGAGGGAATTGAACTTTCCCGAGCCTAAAGCTTGTAAAGTCTCGATTTTCCCTGCTTCCTAGGCTTGCTTGGTTTTAATGCCTTCAATTTCTTTATGCATCTATATGAGCACCTGTTTGAAGCTTTCCATACTGTTATTGATGCAGAGATCAATATCCAAGTGATGATCTTCCTAGTTCTTATCACTAGTATTATCAAGATTAATTTCAAGGCCAACCTCCCTATCCTGAGAGCTTTGAGCTTCTTTCATTGTCGTATCCTCCCCCATCAAGCCCTTCTAATTTAAAACAGTCTTGAGAGGTGACCGGTCCTTGGTGCCCACAAGGGTTTGGACCTCCTCACTTCCAGTGTCCATGTCATTGTCAGTCCCATACTCCTCCTCATACTAGCTATCGTCCTCTCCTCTCTGCTTATTTTTGGCAACCCTTTGTTTTGTTTCCCCTTCTCTATTTTATTATTTATTTTGCTTGACCCAACAATTTGGGGGTTGTCCTCTATCTCTGCTTCCGTATCATAGCCTTCACCTTCCTCCCCATCAAAGTCATCGAAATCCTCATCTAATTTGGAAATCTTAGCTATATTCAATTGGACAGTCATGTTCTTGATGTGATTATATAGAATCACCATCAAACCTTCGTGCATTGCAGGGTTCATACTGGGGTTGGAAATTGCATCCTTGATCCCCACATTAAGGGCACAGAAAAGATAATAGGGAAAGAAATTTTATCTTTATACCTAAAATGATTAAGTAAAACAAAATGGTAGCTGTAAACCCAAGTGTATCTATCATTAAGCGTGATAAACTCTATAATAGCAAAAAAAACCCTTCACCAAATTAACTTAATTACCTTCAGCGAAAAGTAGGTTTGGTTGCCCTTCACCAGTCTAGCCCTTTCCTCCTCATTCTTTGGAAATTTCTTCATGGCAGCGTCTGAAATCTTTCTATCCCTATAAAACTTGATGCCCTCCATCGGAAAACCCGTTGTCTTCGCAATCATAGTTTCGGTCACCTTGACCTTCCTGTTTCCAATGGTTAATGTCCCTTCATTCCAGCCCTTCTTGAAGATTCTCGTGATTTTGGGTCGTTTATCCTACATATTTTCCATGAAATCTATCATCTTGGTGGCTTGAAGGATTTCCCGGACCTATGAACAACTCTTCCATTTCTCAATGGTGGTAGCCTCTGTTCTCTTTCATTTTCCACACATGATCCTATTGATATCAATAATTTGTAGCTCCCACTTGATTCCTTTCTTCACAGCAAACTCTCTATGATGACCAGTTCAAATTATATAGGAGTTTCTGATGTTATTGTTGAAGAGGGATAAAAATGCCCATAAAGCATGTGAAGTTAACCTACAATGATTGTTGTACCTCCTTCTCGGGAGCCTACAGAACTAGCGCCTACTGCCACGACATCTCCTTACACTTTGGGAAATGATATCAAATATGTCCTTGCTTACCATGCAATCTTTCATAGATTAAGATATCATGTGCCGCGCACGGTAGCTCCCCTTCGCCATTCCAGGTAATAATTATCTCACTTCGTACCGCCACATTGGCAGCCCAGTCAGCACTCCAGTTATCCTCTCTATAGACATGTGTGATGTGGCTTCTTTTAAACCCCTAAAGTAGCTCTTTGGCTGACTCAATGATGTTCTTGATAGCCCACGAAGGTTGATGATTACCAACAAGGCAGTTAATAATATTTTTAGAGTCGCCTTCCAACCAAAGCATTTTGACCCTTAAATTAGAGGCTAGTTTAATAGATTGAAGTGCACCCATAGCTTCCGCCATATGATTGGTTTGAATTCCTAAGGGATAGGCCACCGCTCCAGTGCAAAAGCTAGCCCCATTTTGGATGACACCACCGCAACTAGTCGAACCTAGATTTCCTTTTGTCGCCCTGTCAAAGTTGGCCTTGAACCACTCATTGGGGGGGAAGGACCAGCAACACAAACTTCTATTGATTTGGTTGATGTTAGATCCCAAAGAGGCTGGGATATTTCATATTTTGAGAACATCAAAGTCCTCCTTAGTGCTAGAACAATGCACTCCCATGGCCATCACATTCTCAACACAGTTATTTTTTATCTTGACCCAAACCACTTTAGAGGTGTTAATATCATCCCAGAATATTCTATTATTTCTCTCTTTCCATATCCCCCAGAGGGTATGGGCAAAAGAGAACTTCCAAAGATTTCTTATGGTGATGTTATTGGTGGAATAATGCCAGCTTTTGAAACAATCCTACATCTCCTCCTGGAAAACCCAATTTAGCCTGCACATTTGCAAAAACATCCACCAAATAGGAGTGGTATAAAGACAGTGTAAAAAAATGTGGTTCACAGATTCCTCATTATTATGACAAAGGTAGCAAAAGTTATGGAAACAAAATCCCCTCTTTCTTAAATTGTCAGTAGTAAGAATCTTGTTTTGCAAGAGCATCCACAAAAAGATATTGATTTTGGGAGTCAACCCTAGATACCAAGCCTTGGCCCAGCACGGAATAGGATCTTGGGATTGAACCAGTAAAAGGACAACAAAAGAGACCAAATAAGTTCCTGACGAAGTCCCACACCACACCATATCATCTTCCCTTTTATAATTTAAGACGGCATGGTTGATCATTATGTTTACCTGCTTGAGTTTGGGATCAATAAGTCTGAGGTCCACCCACTTTTGATCTTTCCAATAATCAACCACTTTGGTACCTATCTTCTCCTTTCAATTTTGGATCAGTGTATGAGAAGCTATCTTATTAAGAGGGGCTCCTCCAATCCAAGCATCATCCCAAAATTTGACCTTCCTGCCATCACCAATGGCCCAGACATTGTCGAGACTAGCAATACCTCTAGCCTGTATAACACTATTCCAAATGAATGAACCACTTGGTATCTGATCTACGACTAGGAAATCCTCTATGGTGGGAGATTGATTAAGTACTTAGCCTTTCAGATATCATTACATTCTCCTTTTCCCTGATAAGCTCTGCAAATTTGTTTGACTAGGATAGTTATGTTCAAAGTTATGATATTCCTAAGACCCAAGCCCCCCTTCTTTTTGGGTTTACAAACATTTTCCCAAGCTATGACAGTCATTTTCTTCTTCTCCCCCACCCTTGATCACGGGAAGGCTTTCTGGATTTTCTCAATGGCATCAAAAAATTTGCCAGGGATTTGAAAAAGGCTTAGAGCATACATTGGAAGACTCTGGAGGGAAGATTTTAAGAGTTGGATTTTTCCAACTTGACTAAGAAGGGTCCCTTTCCAACCAGCCAACTTTCTGTTGAATTTATCAACAAGACTATTCGAGAACAACTCCAAGGGTTTCAATCCCAAAGGGAGGCCAAGGTAGACAATAGGAGGCTTACCAATTTGGCAACCAAGGATTTGAGCGATTTTGATTTGTCTATCTACAAGGGTATTGAAGAAGAAAATACAGCTTTTCTCCAAATTGATGGTTTGACCCATTGCCTTACAATAAGTGTTGAGAAGGTTCTTCAAATTGGAAGCTTCTTTGATAGTGGATGATCCCATTAAAATGGTATCATCAATAAATTATTGACAAGTGCAAGCTCTAAAACCAGAAGAGGGAAAAATACCATAGAGGAGCCCCACAGAAATAGAGTTGCTAATAAATCTACCTAGATAGTCAGCCAAGATGATGAAGAGTATGGGGGATATAGGATCCCCCTGCCTGATACCCCTTGAAGTTTTGAAGAAATTGGAAGGCACCCCATTAACAATGACAGAAAAAGAAGGGGTCGAGATGAGCTGGTCAATCAACTTAATGAATCTCACTCCAAATACAAAGGCACCCAACACCTTACCCAAGAAACTCCAGTCACACGGTCATAGGCTTTAGACAAATCTAGCTTCATTAGAAATCCTTGTTTTTTTCGAATCCACCAGTGAATGAATGTTTTTATGGATAGCAATGATGGATTCAAGGATTTGTTTGCCAAGAACAAAACCACTCTATTGGGGTGAAATGATCAAAGGAAGAATCCTTAACAACCTGCTAGTAATCACCTTAGAGATTATTTTATAAAAAGAGTTGCATAAGCTTATCAGTCGGAACTTATCCGTAGAATCTTCTCTTGGGCATTTGGGTATTAAAATGAGGAAGGTAGCATTAAGTTCCTTTTAGATTATTCTAGCCCCAAAGAAATCCTGCACACCTTTAACAACATCAACTTTGAGGATGTCCCAGAAGGTTTGAAAGAAGAATAAAGGAAAACCATCTGGGCCAGGGGCTTTGTTCCTGTCAAAAGAAAAGACAACTGTTTTGACTTCCTCCTCAGAAGGGATGGCCACCAAGGCCTTGTTCTGATCCTCGCTTATAGTAGAAGGGCTATTGTCAAGGATGGCATTTTGAGATTGACCATCCAGACCAAAGTCCACCAAAAGAAGAGAAGCAAAGAAGTTCCTGGCTTCCTTCCTCATCTCGGTTCCCCCAATTTTTAGCTTCAAGATTATGTTAGAAGCCTTGTGTTTGATCATGGTCATATGGAAGAATCTAGTATTTTTGTCCCCTCCTTTAAGCCATAGGGATCTAGATCTTTGTTTCCAGAATTCTTCCTCTCTTCTGATAATCTTGTGGTACTTCACCAGCACTTCATTTTCCTCATTGATTGAAACTTCATTGTATCTGCTAGTTTGGATCTTATCCTACATTTCCTTGAGTTCTAGCTAAGTTTTAGTTTTGGCAGCAAACAAATCTCCAAAAATCTCCTTATTTGATTTTTTAATATTGTCCTTCACATTTCTTAATTTTTTGGCAATTCTATACATAGTAGTACCTTGACATCAATAGACCACCACATCTCAATGACCTGCACCAGGTTAGGATGATCTGGCCACATCCTTTCAAATCTACATGGGAAAGTTCTTTTAACAATGGTGTTATCAGTAGTAAAAATCATAGAGAAATGATCAGAACCTATTCTAGAGATAGCTGAGAGGGAGCATTAATGGTTAAACCACTCATTAGAAATGAGGGCCCTATCAAGTCTAACTTAAATGAGATCATCTCCCGTCCTTTTGTTTGACCAGGTAAACTTGGCTCCCTGGAGCTCAATATCATGCAGGCCTTGATTATTGATAAAAGTTCAGAAGATCCATTCTACTGTCCAGCTAAGAGGGAATACCTCCAAACTTTTCATTGTCTTGGAGGGGGGTGTTGAAATCCCCCATAACAATCCATGTATCATCCTTGTAGAGGACCTTAATAGCCTCCAGCTTTTTCCATAATTTTCTTCTACCAAATCTATTATTAGGGGCATAAATATTGGTAAGCATTAAAGAGGTACCATCCCCAATGTGATGAAACTTGATAAACGCCAGATTGCTATCCTACATGACCAGCTCCCCAGAAACCCGCTTAAGGTTCGAAACAAAAGCTATGCCCCCAGAAGCACCATCAGAGTTTCCACCACAAACTTCCCCATTCTTAAAAAGCTTAATCTTTTCAACTTTCTCTTTAATCATTTTAGTTTCTTGGATAATAACAATGTCCGGTTTATGTTCTCTAACTAAATTTCTAAGAACATCCTGTTTATGTGGGCTATTCAGTCCACATATATTCCATGAAATTATTTTCATTTTCTAACTAGGGAACATACCTCATGGATGGTCATTTGAGTACCATGTGCTATGTTCTTGTTGGCCTCTTGATCTTTGATCTAGCTTGCTTTTTTCCTTCCAGGAGGTGATGGGTTGAAACCCGTGTCAGCTTTGCTCCGGTTTGTAGTCTTGACTGAATTAGCCTGAGGGGTAGATTTAGGCCCTTTTTTGCCCCCTCTCTTTCACTCGACAACTTGATTTGTATTGCAATGTTCCTCTTGAGTGGTTGTCTTCTTGTTAGCATCGTCGAACTCTGCCCACTTAGCATTAAGCAATGAGGTCATAGGTGATTGTTGGATGGTGGCTTGGACCATCTCAACTGATTGTTGTGATCCTAACAACGAGATCCCTCCAAGGATCAAGCACTTTTGCGCTTCTTCAAAGTCACTATTGAGCCCTGCTCTGGTGGTTTTTTCTGTAATGTGATTCGAATCTACTTCCTCATTGTTCTATAACACTACCTGTTTCTCTCCTTCTTCTAGGTTATCACTCTTTTGATCATCTTGATGGGTATCTTGTTGTTCTCTATCATCTTTACCTATTTGATCCATTTTAACTTTAACATTCAAAGGTATTTATGGTTTTTCCCCATTAACATCTATTTGTTGCTCTATCGTGTTAGGGATAATGGCACTCTGGGCCTCTTCAATTCTTTTCTCTTTTTTCAAAGCTCTCTGGTTACTTAGTAGGGTTTTTTTCTTTCCATTGTAATGTCCTTTCTTTCTTTTCTTTCTCTTTGGCCACTTGAAGAGGACATTTCCTTGTTGTATGTCCCACTTTTTTGCAGTGAAATCAAGCAAAAGGGACAATTTCATATTCCATAGGTTGGTTCCATTTTCCCAATCTAGAGTTGATTTCTATGGATAAAGGCATATACGTGCCTTGCGTAACTCCAACGTAGATCTTGGCAAAAGTAAGTCTTCCTATAGCCGTAGTTATGGGGTCCATAGAGAGGAATTCACCAAAAGAGCTAGCAACACCTTTAAACACATCTTCCACCCAGAATTCTTAGGGAAGGCCTGACAGTCTAACCGAGACAGGAGCCTGGACAAAAAATAATTCATTAAGTTCCATCTTAGGTGCCCATTTTTGCAGAGTTAGCGTTTCTTTACCGATCAGCCAGGGGCCATCATAGAGCACTCTTGACATATCTTCCTTGCAGGAGAAGGCCAAAGACAACACCCCTTTTGACATAGTTGTGATCTCCACTTGACCTTTAAGCGACCATTTATGTTTAGCGAAACCTCTAACAATATCAATATTTGGCCTAGGACCCAAAAATTTTCCAACCAGTGTCATTTCCATAAGGTTAATTTTATGATCAATAACAGGGTCTGGGATTCAATAGCAAATCTACCCTTTCCTAGGTTTGATATATTACAAATTGGGGGGAGCAAGGACTTTCCACTTAGTTTGACACCGAATAGAGAAGTCCAAGACCAACCATTGTCCCTTTGCACCGATTCCTTCCTAGGAGTGTCTTCAACATGTGAATCATCATTTTTTCCATCAGGATCGATGGGCTTGTCGCCTGCTTGTGGGTCCCCATCCATCGGGTCCATTCCACTCAGCTCAGAGGAAGTCATCCCGAGAGTCGTCCTTAACATTCTCCCCCTAGTTTTCCTGTCCATTGCAAGGTTTCCCACCCTACCTTGGATTCAAATGCCCCACCTCTCTATCCTCCCACTTCTCGCACTCCATCTCCTCTATCAAGAGTTTATATAATTAATTAAAGTTAAGTCTATAGAATGATTATATTTAGTTACATTCATCACTTTATTTTAATTTTTATTATGAATTTTGACATGTGAATATATTTATTTTAAATATATAATTTTTTTAATTTTAAATTAATTAACTTGATCTTTAAAAACTAAGAAACTAAATTTATTTATTAGTGCATATCTGTTCATTAACCTTAACACATTCAATCTTAAACTACTCTATTTAAACCTCCTTTTACATAAAAAGACAACCACTTAGGCCTAACATTTCATTATAAACATTTCTTATCATTAGGATTACCTATTCATTATGCTAATCAAAAAAGAAACCTAAGGTTGCCTTCATTCGCTAGCATATTGAAATAATCACATATCTGATGGAAAGTACAACAATAAGCCCAACAATATTTGTAAATACTGAATGAAAACATGACTTTCTGCTAGTAAATGATAAAGCATGACCAATAAAATAGTGACCAAGATTAATGATGAAAAACAAACGAACGCAATCAATGCACAATTTTTATCTATTGATGCAAAGAAATAGGTTGTCATCTCAAATAAGGTAATGCCTTTAGCATAAATATATACTATTTCCCAACATTAATGAGACAAGGAGCTCGATAATGGGGATAGGAGCATATGCCTTGAGCCTATAGAAGTTGGGAAACATCATGGGAGAGATGTATGCCTATGCCAATTCATTTATGAGAGCTGATACAATTTTAAAAACTCACCAAACAAGATATATGTCATAGTTTGAAAAAATCATCTAAAAAGAAGTATGCTTACCACTTTATATATTATTTATAAGTTAAGCTCATTTATACATTTTCAAGGAAAAGCTAAAAGGTCACCACATCCATGTTATCATTAAAATGTGAATGGATAATCTAAATTTGAAAGGTCATTGCACTCGGATGAGGAAAACTATTATAAAATTAAATTTATATTATTTAATGATACAAAAGTTGATTCTCCCTAATTATTAGGGTATTCATCATGATATTTTGTAAAGAATTACAATCATATTTTATTTTTCTTTTCTTTTTATAGAATTGAATTCAAAGATCCACTACAAAGAGATTTAGGAGCTACTAATTTTATTTACACTTTAGTTGGAATCACATAACTGAAGGAAACGATAAATAAAGGATGCACTCTAGTTGAAACTTGTGTTCCTTCTAACCCAATGACCAATGGAGATGAATGTCTCTAGCCATCCTTCTAAACATGATCAGGCCATCATGACTCAAGAAAATCTAGAGGTTTATCTAGGATTCCCTAAAAGGATTTACATGAATATAGAATGACACATAGCCCAATTTGTCAACATAAAGTTTCAACCCATGGATTTAGCTATAATAAACAATTAAAGCTAGCAAAACACCATCAATGTGTAATAAATTTACATGTATGGTCATGACTAAGTATATACAAAACTTCACATGTCCATTTTCTCCTTGACCCCATAAGCTCAAAGTAATGGAATGCATGATAACCAATAAAAAACTAACACAATAAATTATCTCTCAATTGTATAAGGCAAACATGAAGGTTTGGAAAATCTCTATGCATCCCCTCCAAACTACCCCAATTATTTTTTTTGTTCCCTTTCACACCAACCAAGACAATTCTCTCAATTTTAAAATTCACACAATATACAACCCAAAAATCCACCCTTATTGCACTTTACATTTTTCTTCAAGACTTTTAACCCTATGGACTTGGGATGGGGATCAAAAATAAATTAATACAAATTTTAATTTTTACACACCTCAAAATTGGCTTAACAACTTTTCCATGGGTTTTCACTCCATATAATTTATGGCTCCAAAATGTATTCCTAAACACATTATCTTATATACATTTTTCAAATAGACAATGGATACCTAAGTAATTGACTCATCTAAAATAAAATGATGTTTTTCTTAGGGGTTGCACAATAAAATCATATCATGCATGATGTGGATTAGGTATTCATGGTCATATTGATCTTTAATTTCCACCTATTGACTATTTACATACCTCAAACATGTTTTATTGCACATTACTTGGATTACCATCATAACTTCATGTTGAAGATTAAAATTTACAGTCCTTAACACTCATCATTAAAAAAATTATGATTCTAAATCTCAAAATTAATAAAACATAATTATTTGAATTATAATATAACTTGATATTCTAACAAATTCCAAAAGTCACACATTTGAATGATTATCACTTTCATCATTTATATACTAACCTTGTATTTGATCAAATTTATTTAAGCTAACACAATAATATAATATACATTTATATAATTTTCTCATAAAGCATAATCCCATCTACAATTCTAGTGAAATCTATGTATTCATACTAACTCAAATAATGAAAATTAGTATATCCACTACATGAAGATTATTCTAATACAATATCATTCACATAAATTAAAAAACAAGATGAGAGGTCATATTTAAATAAAAAATTTAGGTAGATTTTTGGGATCATTTACAATCAAAATTTACTGGAAACTCAAAGTAAGCTTGGGCCTTGTTGTAGTCAATGTGTATCTGTAACTCTATATGGTTAGTTTTTGTAATTGATCCTTAATTATATGGGCTAATTTTATTTTTTCTATGCATGATATTTCACAATTTCCTGTATCATCAAAATTATCATAGATTATCACAGGATTTAATTAAACATGTACACATGTATAGAATTAAATCATGACATCATCTAGTCTAATGATACACATATGTGTATATATATAAGTATGTGTGTGTATGTGTATGGGTGTGTGTATGTGTGTATGTATATGTATATGTATATATGTATATATATAAATATATATATAAATACATAAGTATATATGTATATACATACATACATATACATACATACATATATGTATATATATGTATGTATATGTATGTATGTATGTATGTATGTATATGTATGTATGTATGTATGTATATGTATGTATATGTATGTATGTATGTATGTATGTAATGTATATACATGTATATACATGTATATATATGTATGCATATATGTATGTATATATGTATATGTATATATATATGTATATATGTATATATGTATATACATACATAATGTATATACATGTATATATATGTATATGTATATATGTATATATGTATGCATGTATGTATACATGTATATATATATATATATATGTATATGTATACATGTATATATATGTATATGTGTGTATGATGAAAATGGATAACAATAATAACAAGATTGAAAGGCTAAATGAATTCAACCACAAAACCCTAGCTTAACAACAACAAAGATCCACCATAACATATGTAGATTACCTAAGATAATGCAAATCAAATGAAATCACAAAGATTATACCATCACATGCCCAATAGGGTTTTGATCTCCATTCTTCCTATTTCCATTGATCTTGCTTGATATATTTGCTCTCAGATTTTATGTGCACAAGAGCTCAACAAAGAAAGGAATATGGTTGCAAGTAGGATCGTAGTGTAGCCAAGTCTTCAAGATTGTCGATTAGGGTTTGATAATGAAGGAAGCATCTCCTTAAATAGAAGACACTACATGAAATGGAGGGATAAGATTGAGAGGTGTAAAAAGAGGTCGGCTAGGATTAGAGGGTAGGTAGAAGAAATAATAAAATAATGAAAGAGGTAGGTAGTGTAGGAATTAAGAGATGAATGACATGTGTCATGTGTAGAAAAAGCTAATGAATTAATTAAATAAATACAGATTTATTTAATTAATAGAAGAAATGAGATCAATTAAATAAATAAAATATTTATTTAATTTAAGAAAAGGATAATTTAAATAAATAAATGTATTTATTTAAATGAGAAATAAGGCTAGAAGAGGATAAATGAATTAATTAAATAAATAAAGATTTATTTAATTAATAGAAGAATTAGGCTTAGATAATTAAATAAATAAAATATTTATTTAATTAGACATGACAATTTTAGGTGTCTACATTTTGCCCCTCTTTGAGACAATGCGGCTTGTCGTGTTGTTTTAAAGAAGATAAGATGAACTAATACAGAGTTGCCCCAAGATGGGAATGATATGCCCCCTCGAGAGATTGGATGAAAATGTCTAAAAAGATCGCAGACAATCTCTCGATAAGAAAGACGGGATAGAATGGACTGATCAGATAAAGTGACAAAGTCACGGGATAAAGAAGACTGACTCGAGAAACGAGGGCGAGGGCTAGGGTAGGCTATAAGATAGACCACGGGGGAAAATACATCCTCATTGTCATCTACACATCCACGAGAGTAGATTGCAGAGTGAGAAAAGAGCAGCAGCAGTCAGCAGCGATGGCTTTCGTTCATAGATTCGACCGCGTTCATCGATTCTAGAGGCCAGCAGAGGCAGGAGAGCCGGTAAGTACCACCAAACCTCCTCGTACTTTGACACATTTAAATTTTGTCATTAATGCATGTCGAATAGGGTAATAAATGCTCTTAGACTAGGGTCCAAAAAAGTGTCAAAAGTCATTTAGGCACGTCTGCGTTGGTGCCAGGCGCGTCTGTGTTCGCTAGGCGCATCTGTGTTCGCTAGGCATGCCTGTGTTTGTGCCAGGCGCATCTATGTATGGACCCACATCTGTGTCAAATGCGGTCGCGTCTGTGCTATTCAGGCGCGTCTGCATCATTTGGGCAAGTTTATGCACAACATAGGCACGTGTGTGTCAAGCAGGCGTGTTTGCGTTGTACAGGCACGCCTGTGTAGTCTGTAGGTGCATTTATGTAATGTAAGCGCGTTTGTGCTGAACAAAATGCAAATTTTGTCTTCTAGGTCAAATCGACAGTTTTGTGATGAACATACGTTGTCGATTGGATAAGCTGCTGAGAGGATACACTCAAGCAGGTCCTCTAGAGAAGATCAGGATAGATCAAGGCACTTTGTGATGAACAGTGAGTACCAAGATAGAGTACTTTGTGATGAACAGGGAGTACCCAAAATGTGAGCAGCACTTTGTGATGAATAGGGAGTGTAAAACACGTAGTACTTTGTGATGAACAGGGAGTACCACTAGAATAGAAGCAACACTTTGTGATGAACAGTGAGTGTCACTTGGATAGATAGCAACACTTTGTGATGAACAGTGAGTGTCACTAGGATAGATAGCCATTTAGATAGCGAGTAGCATTTTGTGATAAACAGTGAATGCCACTATAACTGACATGATTGATTTGCTTGACTACAGGAGTATTTGCCTATGCTGGAGTCACGAGAGAGATTCCTGTCGACACAGAGGTTGCGACCTGAGTTGACACTTGGGGACAGAGCTGACATCGAGGAGATGGGGTTGAAACATGTGTTGTATGTGCCTGAGTTTTGGGCAAACATGGGTTTGCTGACTGCGTTGGCTGAGAGATGGCACTCAGAGATGTGCACATTCCATTTGCCGATGGGTGAGATGACTGTCACCCTTGCGGATGTATACAGGATTCTGCGGGTGCCGATTGATGGAGATCTGATTCCGTATGATCGAGACGGAGACAGAGAGGCCTTGAGATGGGTATTTCAGGACCCTAGATTGGAGATGAGGGTAGGACACGTGGCATGGGACACCATGACAGCCACAGGGTTAGCATTGCCGGCAGTGATCGGAGGAGCTATCAGTGGGTTCCTGTGTCCAGACAGGGCAACACGGGGGTTGGTTGTGGGCTGGGGGGAGCACTGGAGACACTGGTGATGCAGCACACCAGATATGCTTGGGGACCATGTGTGCTAGCCCATTTGTATTACAAGCTTCACCAGTTTGTGTATCATGGATCAGTGGGATTGGGTTGTGGAGTGACACTGCTATAGGTATGGGCCTACGAGCATCTGCCGATTACCCGATCGATACACTTCAGGGGCAAGGGTCACAGACGTAGCTTTGTACATTTATATGACATGATCACATCACAGCCACGGATTGGTAGGTTAGAGCATTGGCGGCAAGTGATTGATGACATTGATGTGGTCATATGGAGACCATATCTAGGCTGTGAGGAGTGGGAGGATGATGCAGTGGAGCTACCCTACACCTTCTAGAGCAGGTACCTGATTGGGTGGATGCCCTATGTGCTAGAGAGACAGCTGGTAGACAGGGTTTACCGACAGTATGGCAAGATCCAGAGGATGCCACGGGGCTCGAGCATGTATGCCCACACAATCAGAGATCAGGCACAGTTTGGGCCGTTACTGTCATATGATCAGGCACTCACACAGCTAGCAGAGATGGTGCCCCTACCCTGGGACATGTGGCCTGAGATCGAGGATGTCGGGATGGATGCTGAATATACAGCATATTGGGCAGAGCATCCATTCCCCCGATTGACAAATCTAGGAGAGGCACTGGAGGGAGATGGTGGGGGAGATGATGATGATGGTGGAGGCGATGGGGGCAGAGGCCAATGGAGGAGGAGAGGAGTAGTGGGAGAGAGGCGAGTTGCACCTCAGAGGGAGGGTGGGGAGGAGAGATAGGCTCAGGTGGTGAGGGGTCATGGTGGATTGCCCTTACAGGTGCCAGCAGCACAGGGTCCCAGGCAGGTACAGAGATAGGGACAGGGTCATGTACAGAGACAGGTATCCATATAGGGGCATGTACAGAGACAGGTACCCGTACAGGCACCAGTACAGGTACAGGTACAGGGGCAGACACCCGCAGAGGGGGAGCCACAGGTAGAGGTAGAGGGGGCTAACCCAAAGGAGGATGAGCTGATTGAGCTTAGGGAGATCTGCCAGGGACATGCAGATGAGATTCAGGAGCTAGAGAGGGAGAGGGATCGGCTCAGGACCAGGCTCAGATATACTGATTGGGAGAGAGATCAGGCTATCTAGCGCTATACAGAGGCTGAGATAGCACTGAGGGCAGGGAGACGGGCAACTAAGGACACAGGGGTTGGATATGCTTATGTCCTATGGGCAGGAGAGGAGATAGCCTACTAGAGGGACCTCTACTATGGTGCAGTGCCAACAAATCAGTGGGCGAGGAGCTTCCATAGACCATCACGTACAGTGATAGCTACGAGAGGGAGCTGGAGGAGATAGGCATCGAGTGGTGGGGTCATGGGTCCTCCACCACCACCAGATAGAGGGGACAGGCGGGATGATCTTGGGGCGGGTCCCTCAGGGGCTCAAATTCCACCGAGGCCAGGTGGCTCCGAGGGAGGGAGTTCATCATAGCCGTAGAGGGCTCTCTTTGTATCAATATTTGTACCATTTTTGTATGATGATGTAGACACCTACGGGTGATTTTGTAGCCATATGATTTTTGACATCATTGTATCATGACACTTTTGATTATATATATGAGATGATTCATTTTTGCGGCAGCTATATGCATGTGTACCTATGTGATGAGAAGTTCTTATGATGTATGTGTGATGCTTATAATATGGATGCAAATATGTATATGATACAATGCAATATATTTTTTTGTTCTTTTATGTTTTATATGTGTATGCATGATGCAAATGTGAATGTATGTAATGCAAATGAATATGATAATGCAAATGAAAATTGTGCTAACATGTGTTATGTGCAGGATGTGATGCAGTTGTAATATCTATATGTATGTATGAAATGCTTATATGTGGTAATGCAGGTACAAACTACATGAAATGCAAATGTTTTTGGTGTCATTATACTCAGTCATGTGATAGTAGGCTACATGGACTCGAGAAGGACAATGGAAGTCAATCAAGAAAGGGGGATGGAAGATAGAAGATATGAAAGTGAAAGAGCTTCTTGTGCATTATCATCATTGAGCTTTATTATGGCAAGTAGGTTATGACAATCGAGGCATATATTCGACCCAGAAAGTCATTGTACCTGTTTGCATGGAGATAAGACAATCACAAACAAGGAATGCCCCGATTCACACTAGACTCACAGTGTTGTCATATCCTTGGACAAGTCATAGCATTACTAAAAGACAATCCACAGACAGCAAATACAAATAGGTGATGATACCCCATCCTCGCCTTTCTAGTCAAAGACATCTTGGAGATAGAATATCTAGTTAGAGACATCCTGAAAAAGCTAAAAGAAATGTCACCAAAAGATAAAATCAAAAGAAAATGAAGACTTGACACCAACATCCACTATAGTCCTCAAGTTTAGTGTCTCTTGTCACTTGTATAAGTCTTATTTGATTGTGGTCACAATGTTTACTTTCACAAAAAGGATAGATAGGACTGAACCATATGTTGTCTGAGTCTGTTGAAAGATTTGATTTGTTGAAGGTCATTGTTGCTGCTGTGTCTCATCTAAAACTGATTGAATCCATAAAACTAATACTTTATTGCGGAGAAGATGAAACTTTATTGCGGACTGGCGATGCAGATGTTGCTTTATTACGGATTGTGTGCGGATAGACTGAAGAAAGCTGGAAGAAACTGTACTCTTCGAAACATGTGATGTTCTTAGTTCCACACCATCACTAGATGTAGGATTTTCTGTAGCCACAGATAGGATCTGATTTATTATGGATGAAAAGGGAGGAGAAAAGGGAGGTTTATTATGGATGAATTGGTCGTGAGTGTGTGCGAAGTGAAAGGATGAAAGTGAATCCTGAAGGAGGGAGGAGCAATGTCTCTACGCATGGCATTTTTGAATTAGGATATTCCGAAGAGCTATGTGTAGAACCTGCGAAGGTGCATGTTGTTCATAGGATCCTCCAAAGGTTCACCTTCTGTAGTTGAGAGTTGATATGCCCCAGATCCATATACTGCTGTAATGATGTAAGGACCAAGCCAATTTGGTTCGAACTTGCCCTTCTTCTCTCTGTCTTGCTAATTCTAGGGGTTTTCTCTGAGAACTAAATCACCTACCTCAAATGTGCGAGGCTTGACTTTATGATTGTAGCTGTGACTCTTTCATTGTTGATAAGCCTTGAGATGATTGAAAGCAGTTTGTCTCCATTCATCCAGTAGTTCCAGTTCTTGTAAGCGAGAAACCCTATAGTCTTCATCATTGATGATGTTTTGCAAAGAGACCCGTAAAGAGGGTAACTTGACCTTAATAGGCAAGATGGATTCAGCATCGTAGACAAGTGAATATGGTGTAGCTCCTCTAGGTGTGCGAACACTTGTACGATAGGCCCAAAGTGCAGGATTAAGTTGGATATGCCAATTACAGCCAACGTCATCGATTGTCGTCTTGAGGATTTTAAGGATTGTTTCATTAGATGCCTCAGCTTGGTCATTACCTTGGGGGTAATATGGTGTGGAGAAACGATGCGAAATATGGAAGCAGTCATAGAGTTCACGAACATCCTGATTTTTTAAGGGACGCCCATTATCAGTGATAATGGAAATAGGAATACCATATCAGCATATGATATAGTTAAGGATGAATGTAGCAATCTGTTTTCCAGTGACTTGTGTGAGAGGTATGGCTTCAATCCATTTTGTGAAATACTCTGTGGCAGTGATAATGAATTTATGACCATTAGAAGGAGGGTGAATCTTTCCTATGAGATCGAGTCCCCACTGATAAAAGGGCCAAGGAGACACAAGTGGTTGTAGTTCTTGTGCTGGCGCATGTATGAGGTCTCCATGAATTTGACATTGCTTACATTTCTTGACAAACTGATATAAGTCTTTTTCCATGTTGGGCCAGTAATATCCAGTCCTGATGAGTTTCTTGGCCAAGGTAGGACCACTAGCATGTGGACCACATATCCCTTCATGCACTTCACGTAATGCAATCTGAGCTTAGTCACTTTCTAAACATCTAAGAAGAATGCCATCTAGACCTTTCCTGTATAGGATATCAGCTAAAATGACATATCGAGAGGATTGGCGAATGAAGGTGCAGCGTTGGTTATTTGATAGATCAGGAGGTAGGGTATTGTCGCGAAGGTATGTGAAGATGGAACCATATAACTAGGATTTGGGACCAACAACACATATCATTTCAGTAGGAGTGATCTCATATGAAGGAACCAAAAGGTTGTCCGCCAAGAACTCATAGCAGGTCTCATTTTGAGGTAGATCAATCAGTGAAGCAATTGTAGCCATGGCATCTGCGACATGATTCTTCTCTCTTAGTATCTGCTCAAAATCTATCTTTGTGAAATGTTGTTTCAAGTCATCCACCATTTGTTTGTAAGGCATTAATTTTTCATCTTTTGTTTGGTAATCATCAGTTGCTTGACGGATGACTAGTTGAGAATCCCCAAAAACATGAAGTTCCTGAATCTTCCACTGAACTGCAATTCGTAATCCAGTTGTTAATGCCTCATATTCCGCTATATTGTTAGTGCAAGGAAATGATAAGCGGTATGATTTTGGTATAGAGTCACCTTGAGGAGTTATAAAGAGGATGCCAGCTCCTGCCCCATGCTGTGTGTATGAGCTGTCAAAGTATAATTGCCATGGTTTTGCATGTGATATTGCTAAAATGGATTCATCTGAAAATTCTGAACTTAGAGGAACATCATCAATCATGGGAGCATCTGCTAATTGATTTGCGATTGCTTGTCCTTTTATTGCTTTTCTGTCCACATACTTGATGTCAAATTCACTCAAGATCATTACCCACTTGGCTAGTCGCCCAGTAAGTGTTGCTTTATTGAGAAGGTATTTCAATGGGTCTATCTTTGCAACCAACTTAGTCTTATGAGTGAGCATATAATGTCATAATTTTTGTGAAGCAAAGACCACGGCAAGACATGCACATTCGATTGGTGTGTAGTTTAGCTCATATCCCACCAATGTGCAACTGATATAGTATACTGCCTTTTCCTTGCCCTCAGCAATTTGTTGTGCTAGGAGTGCCCCTAGTGCTGTTGGAGTAGTTGAGATGTATAGTAATAGAGGCTAATCTGGAACTGGTGGCATCAAAACTGGCGGACTCAAAAGATAATCTTTGAGCATCTGAAAATCCTGTTGACAGTTATCATCCCATTTGAATTTGATGTTTTTATGTAGCAAGTGCTGAAAAGGATTACACTTATCTGCAAGTTGTGCTATGAATCTCCATGTGGACTGAAGTCTGCCTTGTAAGGATCGAAGTTGACTGATATTTCTAGGTGGTGGCATGTCCAAGATAGCCTTGACTTTTGCTGGATCAGCTTCGATTCCTCTTTTGGACACAATGAATCCTAGGAGCTTCCTGGAGGTTACTCCAAAGACACATTTCTTGGGGTTTAACCTTACTTTGTATTTTTCCAACCAATCAAAGATGACTGAAAGTATGTCCGAATGTTTATCTCTATCTACTGATTTACCCAAGAGATCGTCAACATAATCTTCCATGGTTACATGCATGAGATCATGAAAGATAGTAGTCATGGCTCTTTGATATGTAGCACCTGCATTTTTTAGCCCAAAGGACATGACATTCCAGCAGAAAGTTCCCCAAGGACAAATGAATGATGTTTTGTGTTGATCCTCGGGTGCGATCCTTATTTGATTATAACCAAAAAATCCATCCATCGATGATAACATCTCGTGACCTGCCGTGAGATCCACAATCAAGTCAATATTTGGCAATGGGAAGTCATCCTTTGGACAAGCTTTGTTGATGTCTCTGAAATCTGTACATATTCTGATGCTGCGATCCGGTTTACTGACAAGTACCAAATTGGAGATCCATTCAGGATAATCAATTGGGTGTATGAATCCGACATCCAATAATTTTTCAAGTTCTGCTTTAACTAGTAATGCCACTTGTGGATGCATTTTTCTTAATTTCTGTTTCACTGGCTTTGCCCCTGGTTTGACTATCAAATGATGCATTACCAAATCTGGATCTAGTCCAGGCATGTCAGCGTATGACCATGCAAAGTTGATTTGTCATTCTTTGAAGAAACTTATGAATTTTGACCTTTCAGACTTTGTCAATGATTGAGCCAGGAATATATTGTGTGGAACCTCTTCTGTACCAATGTTTGTCTTGATAGTCTCCTCTACCAACATGGATGACTTTTCCTCATATGATGCTGGGAGAATGTCGAGCCTTCCATCTTCGGGTGCCTCAAAGAGGTTTTCGCCCTCAGATACGTCCTTTCTTTTTATTTTTTGGGATCAGATAGCGCCACAGTGTGGTTTTCACCATAAGACCCTTGATTTGTTCTTATTTTCACATTTTTGTGACTGGAAGGTCCGATACCCTCACCAAAATATGCCATGTTGTTGAGTTCTATAGTGTATCCTGCTTTGTGGTCCCTAGGGGGAAGATCATCTCGTATGCCAAGATGGTCAATAATAGCTTCATCATTTTGGAATGTGTCAAACTGTGGTGGTCCTTCATGATCCCAGTCAATGAGTTGGTGGTGAACAAGGGGAAGGCCTTTAATATCTTCGGAGTTAGCGAGGCTAAGAGTGAAGATGTGGTTATATTCGAGTATATCAAGGAAATCATCGAGGTCATCAATGGCACTCTCCTCATCAGTTTCGATCATGAGGGAATCCAAATTGTCATCACTAGTAGCGCATTCCAGGACAGGTGTTCTCATCCTATGTGATTTCAACCTAGAACCTTGAGACAAAGACTATGTGGAATTCTCTTGGGTTGTTTCTTGACCAACTCTGAACTTTTTATAAAATTCCTCTTCTTCTATGGGTTCATCTGGCTCTTTGAATGTCTCTATGAGCTCATAGTCACTGGAGGATTTGTCTAAACCCCATTCCCATTCATTGGAATCTGTGGAGTAGCAATCCTCTTGTTGAATTTTGGCAACTTTGATTTGTGATGCTTTTTCTGTCCTTTTAGTGTGGATCTTGGAAGTTAGAAAACCAAGTCCCTTCGAACGTTCCCTTTTTACAGTCAATTCAGGTTGTAAAGGTTCAATGACACCTTCCTTTCATAACCCAAGAGGGCTTTTTCCATCATACCCGAATTTTTGTAGAATCTTGAAGCCTTTGCCATATTTGTCATAGGGTATATTGATGTGACCTTGTGTGTTATCTTCAATGTCTCTGTATAGCATTTTGTATAAACCTTCCTCTTCCAGTTCGCCCCATCTTTGAAAGGTAGTAGGGTCCCATTTGAATACCACAATAGATATTTGCTTGTTAGGATGTGGTCTTCCATATTCCTTTGGAGAACTCATGACTTGTCGTAAGTACATGGTCTAATTTAAAGTGTATTCTCCCATGCCTTTGTCTTGAAATTTACCTTTAAGCTCACCTTGCTTTGATGTCGAAGGTTTTAATGACTCGGGATCAATGTATGTCAAAGAAGGAACAACTTCACGATTACTGGGAATGATGGTCTCAGTATGTGATCTCAGGTTATTGCAATATATGAATGGATTAGGATCACCGTTAACTATTACCTCAACTCCATTGTGAGGAAACTTAATGCATTAGTGATATGTCGATGGGACTGCCCTCATTTCATGGATCCAAGGATGTCCTAGCAATATATTATAAGTGAGATCTAGATCCAAGACTTGACAAACCACATCCTTTGTAACTGGTCCAATTCTCAGAGGTAAGGTGATCGTGCCTTTGGATGAGTGCTCTTCATCATCATATGCCTTGATGGTGATTTGATTTGTTGAATTCACAGCTTTATCAGAATATCCCAATTGTTTAATGGTGCGCAATGTACAAATGTTTAGACCAGCTCCTCCATCTATTAGGACTCGTTTGATTCTATGTTTGTGTATGAAGGCTTCAATGTGTAATGGTGCATTATGTGGCTGACTTACAGAGGCGTCATCGGCTTCTGTGAATGTAAGGGAATGTGGAACGGAAAGGTATCCCACCATGGCTTGAAACTAGTCCACGTTCAGATCAGTGGGAATGATAGTTTCTCTCAAGATTTTGTCAAGAATAGCTTTATGAGCGGGGGATATGCGTAAGAGCTCAAGGATGGAGATGAGTGCAGGTGTCTTCCCTAACTGTTCTACAAGGTCATACTCAGGTTTGGTTGATGAAGAAGTGGTATTTTTAATGGAGGCACCTGGCAAAGTAATTTTACCTCGACAGGTTGTAACATGACATTCAGAGGTAGGTTCGGAAGAAGATCCAACACCTCTTAGGACAATCTTGGGTCACTGGGTAGAACTCTCAAGAGTTTTGTCCTTAATGATAATAGTAGAGACATGATTGTCCATCGAGATATGATTGATAGTTGAATCATAGTTGTAAGGTGCTCTAGTACAGTTGGCTTGATCATCTGTGACTTTAGCTTTTCCCTTGTCATGCTTTGGGAATGGTTCCTTAAACATCTCATGTTCTTGATTGGACGAGTGTCCCTCAATCTCAATGTCACCTCTATCAATGAGATCTTGTACAATGTTCTTCAGTCGATGACAATTTCCTATCTTATGACCCTTGCTCTTATGAAACTCACAATACTCATCATCATTCCACCAATTTGGTTTAACCTTTGGTTCATACGGAGGAAAATCTGGAACTGTGATTACCTTGTTTGCCAGTAGCTTCTTGAAAACTAACTCAAGTGGTTCTCCCAATGGGGTGTACTTCCTTCGTGATCTAGAAGTTGTTTGAGTATTCACTTGATTGTTTGTAGAACTTGATCCCGAAAAGATAAATTTGGGTCGCACTATGTTGGCATCAACAACACCATCATTGACTGTGTTCTTGTTTTTATTCCAAAATCTTGGCTTGTCTTTTCCTTTAAAGTCATCTTTGTTTTCCTTGAATATCTTAATGACTCCTTGTTCAATTAGGACCTTTTCTGTCGCTAAGCCTTTTTCAATAACGTCCCTAAAGGTGGACAAACAAGCTTTCCTTAGACCATAGCCAATGTCTTTGTTAACATTCTGGGTGAACATTTCTACCATTTGTTTCTGTGGAATTTCACAAGAGCATTTGCTAGCTAGATTTCTCCATCTTTGTAAAAATGATGCAAAAGACTCTCCCTCTTTTTGCTTGGTGTTGCACAAAGTAGTGACTGAGATGTCTGTCTCTATATTGTAGGAGAAATGTTGAATAAATGCCTCTGCTAAGTCACCCCATGACTTAATACCAGGTGGTAGTTGGGAGAACCATTCCATAGCTTGATCACCTAAGCTTTGTGGGAATAATCTCATCAAATATGTCTCTTCTGAAGCCACTTCAATGCAAGCTATGAAAAACTGTCTTATGTGTGCCTTAGGATCCCCTTTTCCTCTATACTTATCAAATTTAGGCGTCACAAAGTGTGTAGGAAATGGAGGCATTGGAATGCTCTTGTCAAATGGATAAGGACATATGTCTCTCATTGTGTATGTTGGCTTTGGTGTATTTATGTCCTCCATTTTCTTTTGTAAGTCCCTGATTTGTTGCTCCAAATTTCTCTTAGGTGGAGATCGACTTCTTGGACCATACCCCATGTTTGAGGCACCCATTGGAGGAGGAGCATGTTGCATATATGGATGATATTGATCATACACATGTTCATATGGAGGAGGTCTATAGTGATGCTGCATATATGGACCACTTGGTATAGATTCATGTTGAGGAACACCATATCTATTTTGTGCATGTATATCATACTCTACAGGTATGTCATGTTCTAATGTGTTGCCCCCAAATTTGACACGGGGTTTCCTTGTGTCCAAATTTTGAGCATGCCTTTGCATATCCAATTGTTTTGGTTGATCTATAGCTTGAGTATGTGATTGAGCATATCTGTCTGCGTAAGACTTCCATAATGGTCTGCGAAGGTGAGTATCATATGCTTGACCATGGGTATGTGGGACCTCTAGTTTTTGAAGCAAAGATGATGGTGATTCAAGTACCATATATGGTCCTCTATTTCCTCCACTATTAGGCCTCCTTTGATCCATGCTGGAGTGAGTTTGTTGCAAAGGTTGATTTTCCATTATTTGAGACATGTCAAAATCATGAGGTATCTTGGCTCCACTTTGTGCCATCATTTGTAAGAAGTATTGTCTATCCCTCCTCATTATTTCCTCAACCAACCGATTGAAATGGGGATTCATAATGGATTCTTCCACATCTGCTGAATGTATTGAAAAGTTGTCCATATTGTCATTGTGTGTAGCATTGTTGTTTGTATTGTCTGTGTTCTCAACATTTGGAATGTTTCTATAGACATCCATGTCAGGTAATGTAGTGTGATCAGTATTGAAAAATATATCATTCTCATACTCATAAGAACTCATGTTTGTGGACTCTTGAGCCTCTTTAGTTTCTCTCCTAGATTTTTTAAGACGGGTTTCAACCACGAACTAGGTATTGACCAAGATGTGTGAGACTAGATGAAAATGGAAAAAGTATGGAAGACCAAGAGTTGGATGGAGTGAAAATGAATCTGAGATGTACTTGCAATGTCCAAAGTGTAAGACCAAGTATGTATGTAGTAGAGTAGGTGTGACTTCCAAAGAGAGGATAGTTTCTCTTGATGAGGTAAGTTGACCTTGACTCTAAGTAGGACCAAATGAGACCCAAAGGTAAGAAACCTTGATGAGGGACCACTTAGCAAAGTGTTGTTGTATGTAGTGTGTTGACAAAGTATGATGAGGACAAGCAATTGACCTTTTGACTCAAGTTTAGACAAGTGTGAATGTAATGCAAGATGTGAAGCAATGATGGACTATGTGAGACCCAAAGCTAGGTTGAATGCTAAATGAAACCCTGGAGAAATGACCTAGGAAGCTCAAGAATTCTGAAACTGATTTCTTTTGTTTGTTGGACTGTGAAAAATTTTGCAATTCTGGACATAGACGCTCCTGTATACTTCACAGACGCGGTTCCTCGACATAGATGTGTCTCTGTTCAACACAGACGCTATTAGAAACACAGACGCGATTCTGCCCTTCACAGACGTGCTTAGATGACACAGACACGATTTGAATAGACACAGACGCGTTTCTGTAAATTTTGTGCAATTTTTTCCAATCTATGAAGTCATTTTTGTTGTGACCAAATCTGACTGTTTGACTGTTTTTCGTGACAAGAGGACACAATGTTGATGAGGACTCAATGTTTGCAAGTGTCTAGACTCAAAATGACTCCAAGAAAAGTGTGTTGTTTGATGTAAAATTTGTTTTGCATACACTTGAAGACACAAAAGACACAATGTTTTGTTGTTTGGTCTTGAATGTTTGAATGTTTAAAATAAGTCAAGCACAATTCTTATGGCTGGCCAAGACAATAGTTGTTGATCCCACATGGGGTTTTACCCCCAAGGCTATGCTATTCAGAGCAGATACTTAGATGCTTGACCTCACTGGCTCCACCCTCGGCACTCACTTCTCGGGTCAGCCAAACATCAGTCCCCATGAAAACTCCCCATGGCAAACTTTGTATCTCTACTAAGAATCGTATGTGTGTGGGCCGCTACCAGAGGTCCGACCTCCTGCCCCAACAACTAGAAGGATTTGGGCTTCTAAAACAAAAAGGTGCTAGTAAGGGCATCTGCTCATGTGGCCATACATGCGGCACTTTCAGCTCTGTAAATACAGAAGGCTCCCAGTCGGTAAGGGTTACGCCCTACAAATGATCAAATAAATTTGATCAAACGGGTTTATGGGGAGACATAGTGTCGGTATGAACTAATTAACACACGTTATTCATAGTTTTCACCATGAATACATTTGATTATAGTGGTTCGGAAGAGGTGGGTTTTCCTCGCTACCACTTGGGTCATTCTCTTCTTACTGGTAGTCCTAATGACCACACGAGAAGACAGGCCCTCTAAAGATTAAACAAAAAGAGCCTATTGCTCAAGACACAAAAGACAATGATTCAATTTTAGTGCACCAATGGAAGTGTTTGCTAGTCTATGAAAACAAGGCACACAATAAAAATCCAAAAAACTCTTGCCAAGGACCTGCAACAAAGAGTTGTTAGTAGTTTGAATTTAACCACAAAACCCTAGCCTAACAACAACAAAGATCCACCATAACATATGAAGATTACCTAAGACAATGCAAATCAAATGAAATCACAAAGATTATACCGTCACATGCCCAATAGGGTTTTGATCTCCATTCTTCCTATCTCCATTGATCTTGCTTGATATATTTTCTCTCAGATTTTATGTGCACAAGAGCTCAACAAAGAACGAAATGTGGTTGCAAGTAGGATTGTAGTGTAGCCAAGTCTTCAAGATTGTCGATTAGGGTTTGATAATGAAGGAAGCATCTCCTTAAATAGAAGACACTACATGAAATGGAGGGATAAGATTGAGAGGTGTAAAAGGAGGTCGGCTAGGATTAGAGGGTAGGTAGAAGAAATAATAAAATAATGAAAGAGGTAGGTAGTGTAGGAATTAAGAGATGAATGACATGTGTCATGTGTAGAAAAAGCTAATGAATTAATTAAATAAATAAAGATTTATTTAATTAATAGAAGAAATGAGATCAATTAAATAAATAAAATATTTATTTAATTTAGGAAAAGGATAATTTAAATAAATAAATGTATTTATTTAAATGAGAAATAAGGCTAGAAGAGGATAAATGAATTAATTAAATAAATAAAGATTTATTTAATTAATAGAAGAATTAGGCTTAGATAATTAAATAAATAAAATATTTATTTAATTAGACATGACAATTTTAGGTGTCTACAATATGTATATATGTATATATGTATGCATGTATGTATATATGTATACACATGTATGTATGTATGTATGTATGTATGTATGTACATACATACATACATACATGCATACATATATACATATATACATGTATGTATGTATGTATGTATGTATGTATGTATGTATATACATACATGTATATATACATACATACATCTATATATATACATACATATATATACATACATACATATATACATACATATATAAACATACATGTACATATATATACATACATACAAACAAACACACACATACATACATATATGTATATATACATATATATATATGCATACAAACATGTATATATACATATATACATACATATATGTATGTATGTATGCATGTATGTATGTTTGTATCTATGTTTGTTTATATATATATATATAAATATATATGTATGTACATATATATATGTATGTATATATATGTATGTATATATATATATATATATATATGTATATGTATATGTATATGTATGTATGTATTGTGTGGGAGAAAAAGTGACACTAAGCAAACATGCCCTAATCTCACTTTCAATCACACATTTGTGGAATACGAAAGAGCCTAGAGGTATCACACAATTGGCTACTTCTTTTTGTGGAAGAGAGAGCCACGGGATACCTATTAGGATTTCTATTCCTTTGTTGCAATTTGAAAGATAAGATGATGCAAGTTCAATTCCCAACCCCAAAGTGCAAGTATGAACTAATAACAAGATTGCAGAATTGAACTTAAACTATGGAAAGCTGTAAACACAAGGACAAGACAAGAATGCAAATGCATACCCAGAGTTAAAATCTGAGTGAAAATGTTCGGAACGGGGGCGTGGGCGCCACTGTCCTGATTCTGCCCCTGAAACTGCTCCGGAAACTGCTGTTTTGCACTCTGGAAAACTGTCAGAAATGCTGTCTGTCAGAAGGACCAGGCCGCCCAGCACCCCTGTCCTAGGGACCAGGGCACCCCACGCCCCTGTCCTGGTCTTTTGCTCTGCAATTTGGTGTGGAGTGCTGTCTCGACCTGCTGTTCTCGGATTTGCAACCTGGGGCGTCGTCCGAATTCCAAAACCTGCACTTATATCTGAAAAGGTGTGGTGGGCGGCTATATAGGGTTTTGCCTTAGTCAAACCCCCGCTTCGGTGATTTCCACCTCCATGAATAGCCAAGTTGTATTGTAAAAGTATTGTGTGTGCAAGATCCTAAAATGCAAGTAAGCAAACTAGAGCAACCTAGAAAGTAAACCCTAATTTCTTGTAAATGATAATGTAAATGCTCCAAATCAAGATGCAAAGTGATCTAAAGCATGAATAAATGATATATTGAAGCTTATGCAAAGACATGAAAACAACATGAAATCATACCCAACCCCAAGGGAGGGGTACAAGCCAATCTTCAGTCGGTAATCTCCTATTGCTCTTCAATGTCTTCCAAGCCCTAAGTGGATGAATGAAATTGATGAATGCTTGATGGATGAATGTTGAATGTTGTTGAAGTCTTCAAAGATCTGCTCTTTTGCTGCATAGAAGGTCGTTGAGAGCCAAAAATCGGATCCTTTCAAATGAAAAAAGAGAGCTCTTATATATGAAACCCTAGGTCTTAATTTCGTCTTTTGGCCGACCTAGAGATTGAATCTCCCACCAATTTCTTGGGGTTAAGATTTATTTTATGATTGGGTCGCGCTCCTAAAATTTCGAGAAAAATGTCCGGGACCATGTGCACTCCGGGCGCCATGGTCCTCTCCGGGTGCCATGGTCCCGACAACTTTTCACCAAATTTTTAGGGCCATCGGATATGATGATTTTAGAGAGAATCCTAAAGTTACAGGTGATTTCGAGATGTTTTGACCCCCGAAATCAAGCCCCCAAGTTCAAAATAGGACCTAATTAGGGTTTTTGATTAAATGATGTATAGGAGGAATAAAATGAAAAGGCACACTTTAATGAAAGGGCCCAACTTTATGATATAGGAGATGATAAAATAGAACCTTAGACCTAATTAATTTGATTAATTAAGTGCTAAAGGGGAAATGTAATGCAAAATGCAAAAATGCGCCAAGGTGGGTGCTAAACTAGGTGTGAAATTGTACCACCCTAGCAAGTGCGTACAATTTATGACGCTACATGTATATGTATGTATGTATATGTATGTATGTATATGTATGTATATATGTATGTATGTATATAAATGTATGTATGTATGTATGTATGTATGTGTATATATATACATGCATACACATATATATATATATATATACATGTATACATGTATGCATGTATATGTGTGTGTGTGTATGTATGTATTTATGTATGTATGTTTATATATGTATCTATATATATGTATGTTTATATATGTGTGTATATATATGTATGTGTATATATGTATATGTGTGTATGTATATATGTATGTATATGTATATATACATACATATATACACACACAAATTTATACATATATATAGGTAGGTATCGTAGTGTACATGTGTTAAATCACTACAAATGCACGTGAAGCTCGTATGCATGTACATGATCATATAAAATGTATGTATGGAAAAAGTATGCTATGCATGATCAATTGCATCATCTATACAAAAAAAACCAAGGGATCCTAATCTCGGCATGGTTGCTGACAAAGAGAGACTTAGGGACCAAGTTTCTAAGGTACTCCTGGTGCAAAGTCCCCTCAATTCCCCTCTCATGTCTATAATGGTCTCCCTCTAGGATGTCACCTACTCCCTTAGAGTATCCTCTCACTACCATGCCATTGTGAGCTCACTCATCAACTCTTGCACTTGAGGGTGATCAAGGTTACCAATAGACCCACTCAAAGCAGCATCAACCTACCTCTAGAGATCATGAAACTATCTCTCCAAGGTGTTGTGTGCCCTCTCAACACTCTTGTCCTATGTCATAGCCTAGTCTACCTCCTAAAGGATAGTGCAATTCTCCATCCTAACTTGGTCCCTCTACCCCATCATGATGGCAAGATGAGTCTCCCATTGCACTGTGTCCACCTAATTCTCCTTCAGTGTTATACAGAGCTATGCTAAGGGCTCAAATAGTCAAGCATGTCTCTCATTTGACTAATATAATTGGTAGGCATTGAGGAAAGGGCCATGAATTTGGATGTTTGGAATGGTGTCTAGAAGTGCCTCATAGATGAAGCTTAGCCAATGTTCAATGCCCTCTACAACCACAAAAAGGTAATCAATATCAATATCTACATCATGATAAGCACATAATATCTATATCAAAAGTATCACATCTATGTCATAGGCATAAGAAACCACAAATATATCAAGATTTTTCCTTTTCCAATCAAGGTCTCATAAAGGAACTCTTTTGCAAGTGACCCTCAAAATTTGTGAATTATGAGGGAGATGCCCTAATCTGAGGTGGTTGTGGTGGTCATAGTCCCACTAGTAATGATGATGCTTGGGGATCCAAAGGAGATCTCTAGCCACATTAAATTTAGTAACCTAATGTTATTATTTCAATATCCCTCCCTCAACCTCTACTCACTTATCAGGTTGTGAATCCTCCTCTTGATCTTGTTGGATATTGTTACTACTAGGATATGTTATTGTCATTGATGTCAACATATTCTTGTGTTCTGGTGTTGCAGTAAGTTGTTTGGTGTTTCAGTGTTTGCATTGAGTTGATATTGTTGTTTTATCTATTTGAAATGCTGGAATACTTCATTCCTTATTGGTTTCAGTGATCCAAAAGTTAAATTGATCATATTATTTGATCTAGTTTGAAGTTTAGTCTTTGTATTCAGTGGTTGGCAGATTCTGGTATTTGAGCCATTGTGCTTCGGTACGATCATATCTTTGGTTGTGGATTTAGGAGAATGTTTGGAATGTTCATGTGTATCTTCGTTTCAGATGTTTCATGATTTGGTGCTCTGCAAGTTATCTTTCTAGTCTAAGTTGTTGTTGTTAAGTGTTCCTGAGAATTGGTGTGTTGATCAATGAAGATTTGAATAAGTGGTGTTTGTGTAGCTATTACAGATGGTTCTAACATGCTTTTTGGTGTTTCTTGATAATTTCCTATATTTTTTGGTGATCTGAAATGATCCTTGTGCACATTGATGGTGATTTTGTTGAATCGATGAAGTTCTTCGTGTTATTTTATATTTCTGGTGGTGTAGCATGTTGCAGTTGATCTTGGCAATATTTTTGGTGGTGATGCATGTTTGGAGATTTGGTTTAGGTATATGTTATGTCATCTATGGTGTTGTATTGGTCTGTTGGTTTATTTATGTATCATGTGATTTAATCTTATAATTGACAGTTGAGGGTTTGGCCGACCTTGTAGTCAAGGTTGATGAACTGTATAAATAGGTGTTAGATTCATGTAATTTGGGGATGGTTATAGTGTCTACATTATCAAAGAGTTGTTTATGTGTGCATAAGTGAATTTATCTTTCAATATGATGTATTGAGTAGATATTGTTGCAGGGAAAGCAAATGAGCTTAACGAGAACTATCATCAAGCATTAGTAGATGCTATTTTTGCAGCTCATGTAATCTAGATTGTAGTCCGACTATTTTTGTAAGGTAGTGAACCTTCCCTAAGGGTTGGAGCCTTTAGGTCATTATATCTTGAGCAATGAGCTCTAGGCCTAAATGTGTGTGCATTCCGCATTGAAATATTTACACATACTATTGCAGAGTATCATCTTATTGTGGGGAGGTTCCCACCATGGTTTTTCCCTTAACTGGGTTTTCCACATCAAAATCTTGGTGTTATGTGTGTTGTTGTTATTGTCTTTGTCTTTATTCCTACTATAGTTAATTGGAATCTAAGATTGTGCTTAATTGGTTAAATTCGGCAAACAATTGATTCACCTGCCCCCCTCTTAGTTTTCCTTCATTGTTTTTGCCAACTATTGGTATCAAAGCTAGATCCTCTGGAATAAACTTGACCACCTGAGGAGATCTAGGATGGTAGCTAATGTGTTCGAGAAGAAGAGTCCTAGATTTGATGGAAGAAATTATACTATGTGGAAGGACCAGATGGAAGTTCATTTGAAGTGTCTTGGAGATGAGTATTGGAAGATTACGAAGAATGTCTACAATGTTCCTCTGAATGGACTAGTTACTACTCCTGAGATCAAGGATGCTAAACACAACATAAGAGCTAAGGGAGCCTTGCTGAGTGCCTTGACTGATTTAGAGATGACTAATGTGATTGGTTTGAAGACTACACATGAGATCTGGAAGAAGCTAGAGACCTTGTATGAAGGAGATGCGCAAGTTAAAGTTGCTAAGTTGTAGAGTTTGAAAGGGAAATATGAAGCATTGCAGATGGGAGAAAATATAACATCCTTTATGGATAAGGTGAATAAGCTTGTCATGAACACCAAATGTGTTGGTGGAATGCTTGAAGAAGATGATATTGTTGCAAAGGTGTTGATATCATTGCCTCCTCCTTACAAGCATAAAGTAGCTTCTATTAATGAGATCCGGAGTGTGACTAAATTTACTAGAGACATGTTGGTTGGAAAGCTTGTTGCATTTGAGTTGAGGGAGAATCGCATGGTATATCTAAGACTGCATTCAAAGCCTCTGTATCTGGGAAGCAGAAGTATGATCCAAGAGAAAGTTCATGTTGGGTATATATATTTGAAACAGAAAAGAGAGAGATGGAAGAGAAAGAAAGAGAATTGGATGAGCAGGAAGCCCTTATTGCTTGGATATTGCATAAAGGAGTCGTTAAGTATGATGGAAAGTTAGCTTTGAAATGTTTCTCTTGTAATAGGATAGGAAATTTTTCTTCTAGGTGCCCTGAGAGAATGTATAGATATGATAAGCATGACAAATTTGAAAGGCATGATAGATCTAATAAGTATGATAGATATGAGAAGCATGATCAGAATCATAAACCCTATAATCCCTACTAGAAGTTCAAAAATTAGAAGAGATATTATTATGTTGTTGATGAAGGTGTAACAGATGAAGAATCAAAGAATGGGAATTATAAAGATGAGTTTGTATTTATTGCCATCAAATAAGATGATCCATTACCAATGAATCCTACAAGTTGCCTTATTGAGGAGAAATCTTTGGCTACTAAGATTGAAGAGAAAGATAAATGGGTGATTGACAGCGATTGTTCTCATCATATGATAGGTGATAAAAGTAAATTTGTGAGTATGTAAAGGTATGATGGTGGCATATTGAGATTTGGAGATGACAAAGCTTGTGTGATTCGTGGTAGAGGTTCTATATCTTTCAATGGTAAGCATAATACTAATGATGTCTTGTACGTTGAAGGCTTGAAGAATAATCTTTTGAGTGTTTGACAAATGGTTGACAAGGGATATAATTTGCAATTCAAGAATGGTAAATACAAGATCCTAAATGCCTCCAGTGTAGAGATTGCATCAGGTACTAAGACTAAAGGTAATATCTTTCACTTGAATACTAGTGAGAAAAGTTATTTGATTGCTCAGATTGATGAAATTTGGTTATGGCATAGGAGAATGTGTCATGTTAATTTTGACAACATGATAAGGATAAGTTCTACTCAAGTTGTTAGAGATTTATCTAAGATTGTGAAGCCTGATAATAAGATATGTAAGGAATGTCAGATGGGAAATAAAATAAGAACTTCATTTAAGAGTATAAGTTGTATTCATCTAGTGCATTGTTAGATCTTGTGCATATTGACTTATGTGGTCCTACAAGAGTGAGAAGCATGCAGGGTGAAATATATTTCATGTTGCTGATTGATGACTATTCTAGGATGATATGGGTTACCTTTCTCTAAGGGAGAAATTAGAAGCATTGGAGAAATTAGAGATATTCAAGGCTAGAGTACAGACTAAGATAGGATTGAAGCTAAAGTGCCTGAGATCTGACAAAGGAGGATAATTTACATCAAGAGAGTTTGATACATTATGTGACAGAATTGGCATTAGAAGATAGTTATCTGCTCCTAGAGCCCCTGAACAAAATGGAGATGTTGAAAGGAAGAGCATAACTATCTTGGATGTTGCCAGGATTATGTTGATTGAAGGAAATGTTGCATAGGCCTTTTGGAGAGAAGTTGTTAGTACTGCGGTTTACACATTCAATCGGGTGCATATTAAAGTTGATTATGGTAAGACTCCTTATGAGCTATGGTTTGGTCATGTTCCTACTATTAGAGATTTTTGATTTTTTGGAAGTAAATGTTATATCAAGAGAGATGAGGATATAGGAAAGTTTGATGCAAGATGTGATGAAGGAATCTTTTTGGGATATTCTACTAAGAGCAAGGCATACCGTTGTTACAATAAGAGACTGAGAAAGATGGTGGAGAGTGCAAATGTGAAGGTGGACGAATGTCTTGGAAAGTAGATCAAAGCAAGGTAAGTGCACCAAGATGGTGAACAAAAAGGGGGTATAAGTGGCCACATTTTTTTTGAAAACAAGTAAACCTGAACTTCAAAGAGATATTTGAAGGTCACACACTCAAAACTAGGAGTTGAGAAAAGAATAAGAATTGTAGTACTCTGAATCTAGTTTCTAAACTACTTAAGTTTTTTAAAATTGGATAAGATTAAGAGGGTCAAACCTCTCTCGCACAAAAAACTATTCCTAATTTTTTTAGAAAAACATAACATAGTTGTTTTCGTGCACTGCACAAAATATATAATTAGATTTAGTATTTTGCAAAACCCTTTGGTAGGCTGATAGGTAAGATTGAGATCTAGAAGTTGTGTATTTTTTTTTAATTTTCCGTTGAGTATTTTTTTTTAATGATTTTTTAAGTTACCGCATCCTAAAAATTTGGTACCTGTTCGTGCGCTGGGCATAACTTGCATCAAAATAATAAAAAATGAGAACTTTTTTTGTTAAATTGTATATAATCTAGTGTAGAAAAATAATATGTAATTTATTTTGAATTTGGTCAGGTATATCAAAATTTATTAAAAAAATGGTAGACGTATGTCTATGAGGACTGTCAAGCCACTAGTAAAGAAAATTAAAGTTTACTATGCTAATATTGTCTAAACATAGAAACATTTATATGGTCAGAAAGATGAGAAGACGTGTGAGATTATGGTGGTAATTTAAAGATACCCACTTGATCATTTGTAAACCTGATGATGATGAAGTCGAGAAATCATGTTGGAAGATGAAAAAATGTGTAAAGGGACAAAAATGGATGGAAAATGTGCCTACAAGCCTTAGGGTCATTTTCCACCCGTCTTACCAATCCAAAAACCACATGGGCTCTGATGTACAAGAAACCCGCTTGGGTTTTGAAAAACAAAAAGTACCATTCATAGTTCTACATAACCCGTACGGGTTATGTAGAACTAAAACCACCATTTTGAGTTTCACAAAACCCGTACGGGTTATGAAAAATCATAATTTTGAGTTTCACAAAAATAGTACAGGTTATGAAGACATCAAAATGTATGCTTGTAAACTTAGCATATACTACACATATGTATAGACATACATATATAATATATGTTTATGTATGTATATATGCATATCTATATTTATATATACATATATTTATATAGATATATGTAAATATGTTTGTATACATGCATGTCTCTCTTATTTTCCTCTCTCTCTCCCCCTCTTCTTATCATATTCTCTCTCTCTCTTCTTATCCCCTGTTCTCTATCTTACCCCCTCTCCCCCTACTCTCTCTCTAACTACCTTGCTTAGCCCCTCTCCTTATCCTAATCTCTCCCTCTCTTCCTATCCGCTTATCTCTCTCTCTCAATCCTATTCTTACCCTCTCTCCCTTCTCTTTC